>NW_027325741.1:0-256712 GCF_048418805.1 Vulpes vulpes
GCTGGTATTTGATGCATCCGTCCTCCGCTGAGAAGCTAATGCCTTCGTTGCAGGCTTACCTGAAGCCATTAGGAGACTACCAAAGATTTAAAACTCCTGTGCTAGGCTGAGAGTCAGTAGGTTTTAAAGCTAGAAGAGTTCTCTCTCCATAGTTCAAATGGCATTCAGAAATCCAATTAATGTTTGGTTTTTAAAGCAGAACCTGTAATTGTGCTCAATACCGCCAACTGTTCAGTCTGATAATAAAATAGGCGACTCCGAAGATGACTTTTAGTCATTAGGGAAGTCTGGCTCTGTAGGATAAACTTTCCCTTTGGATTAATAATATCTTACATTTTTATAATTTCTTTCATCCAAGAATTTCACAGCATTTTAAAATAGTTTGGGGGTAGATGGGAAATGTAATGTTTCGTAAGTTATGTTACATATGTCAATACTTCGCCTGGGGCCAGAAATTACTTATGCTGTGGCAGTGATGTGGGTATCTAATTTTATTCCACTTACGCTGTGAAAGTATCACTGTTAATCATTACAATAGCTATTATTTGTTGAAAGCAGAATGCTTCTTCTGTTAGGCTTCACTGTATTAAGTGCTTTACATGTATTAGCTCATTTAATCTTCCCATGAATCTAATTCTAAACCTCGAGTCACCCTACTACGATTCTTTGAGAAAAGTACTGTTTATCCTTCCTTCACAGATGATGTAGATTAGACTCAGAGAGGTTAAGTAACTTGCTCCCCTGTCACACATCTACTGAGAGTGATCGTGTCCCTTATTGGGTGGGGATCAGTCAGTAAAAGTTCTGGTGGTCAGCTACTTTTCCAGATGTCATCTGCATGGCAGTTTATGCAACCTCTTAGATCATGAGGCGATGCACTTCTTAATCCTGGAACTGTGTGGCTGAAATCTCTGCCAATTCTTCAATGTGCTAAGGGGTGGCTCCATTGTCCCTTGACACCTCAGTAAGTAGAGAAAACTCAAGGGTGATTTTGAAAATACAGCAAATGACACCCCTTCTCAACTGTCAGCCAGTTCTCTAGAATTACAGCTGCACCACGTACCACAGCCAAAAATTCTAGTACTTGGAGATATAGGGCCACCATCTTTCCCCTGGATTGTTGCAATATCCTCCTCTTAATTGGTCCTCCTGCTTCTACACTTGTCCCCCACAATCTCATATTGATTGCACATTTAGAAAAAATCATCCTAACATGTAAAACCAAGTTAATGCCCTGCCTATCATCTCCCAGGGCTTTCTCATCATATTCAGAATCAAGCCCACAGTGGAACGCTCTACAGGATCTAACCAAGTTTACCAACAACCTGCTCCCATCTTATACCACTCTTCTGGTCCATTCCATCCTAGCCTGACTCACTCAGCCTTTTTCAGATCTCCAAACACACCGAGTTCATCCTGCCCATGGGTCTTCATGAATATTGTCACTTCCTGCTGAAACCTCTTACCCCTGGTCTCCTCCCAAATCCTTTCCTCTAGTCTCAGGTCTCAAATGTCACACTTAGCTTTTAGTGACACACACACACACACACACGCTCCTAAATTCTCTCCTTGCCACATTTTCTCCTAATGCCTTGTGTTTTTCCTTCATAGCTCTCATCCATATGTGTTTCCTTTTTTTTTTTTTTTTTTTTTTTTGAGTACTTGTCTAATGAGTGCCATGAGGAAAAACTCCTTATCTTTTTCGTCACATTGGACTCCCAGCACAGGAGACATTGCCTGGCATGCTAGGTACCAATGAAATATTGGTAAGTCGAGCGACTCAAAATTTGATTCCTTATCAACCACCTGATTGCTAGTTACTTTGGAAATATATTCAGTTTCTCTAAGTCTCTGTCTTTTTCTCTGGTAAGTGGAGCTCACAATAACTATGTCACAGAATCTATGCAAAGAAGATGTACGATATTGTGTATACCACGCTTCATAAATTATTAAACCTTGTATTATAGAATTTTAAATTTTAAATTTCAGATTCAGCTTCACCCCTCGGAAGCAAAGGGCACCTCCTCCTGTGTGCTAGGCTAAGCTTGCAGAAAGAGCAATATGTGGGCAGTTTTCGCAAGGCTTGTAACTGGACTCCAGGGCGCTCAGGGGCTCAGAAAGGAGTGAAACGGGCCCAGCTTGTCCCCTGAGAAGTGCACTGGCCCCTCAACGGAGCTAGATGCTCAGATTGCTTATTTAGGCTTCAGAGACTCAGCCACCTCCTGTTGGCCTTTCATCCTCTTTCCTAACTGACTTCTCCCCCAAAGCACAAAGCCAAAGGGAAACCCACAAGGGCATGTGTATCAACAGAGCACATGTCCTTGGAGGGGCAGGGTGATCTGTGGTTATTTTAGGTAATAAAAAGATGGAAAGGCTCTGCAGTCACCTCAAACACGGGGCTCTTATCTATACTCAAAGTAGACATCACCCTCTTGACTGCTTATAGATGTTTGGAAGGAAAGGCTATGTCTGACGCAGACTAGGACTTTCCCCAGGGGTTTTGATGAAAACCCTCTTGCTTCTTATTGATCTGGACCTAAAAAAGCAGTAGCATCAGTAACTGTATTAGGGGAAAGGTCAGGATGATTTGAGGCCATTTGCTAGGGCAAGAGGTCACCTGTGGACACCAAGGTCTAAGATATATGCTTTCCTTTGACTTTTTTCTTCGCATCAGTGGGCGAAGCATCTGTGGAACCATCCTTGGAAGTTCTCTAATCCTCTCTAGCACCTCGAGGTAAACAGAGTACCTCAGAGCAGACTACAGAGCTTCCTTGCCTTACAATGACTTACATCTTGATAAATCCATTGAAATATCATAAGTAGAAAGGCATTTAATACACTTCACCTCCTGAGCATCGTTAACTTAGCCGAGCCTGCTTTCAACATGCTCAGAACACTCACATCAGCCTACATACAGCTGGGCAACATCATCTAATGTAAAAACTACTTTATAATAAAGTGCTGAACATTTCACACGATTTCTTAAATACTGAAAACGAAAACCAAAATAATTGTATAGGTACAGAATGGTGATAAGGGGGTCAGTGGTTTGCCCACATTCAAACCCAGAATTGTCAAAGTCCGGAGCCCAGATTCCAATCTAGGATGTTTCTCTTGACCTTGAATAATGAGTAGAACTCTGGGATGAGTATTTGAAAGTACTTCTCAAAGTAAGAGTCATAAAGAAAAAAGAGAGGGTGGGGTTGACATGGCACCAGCCTGGGAATCGATATTGGAACAGAAACTTGAAAACTGGTGTGTCCTGCCTGGAGGAGAATGTGCTGAGCGGGCCCAGCTGTGGTTGGTGCACACCTGGTGAGCAAGCAGCCGCAGTTCACGTAGCACCCTGGGCTGGCAGCGGGAGCTCCAGGGAGGGGAGCTCGGACTCCCTCGCACTCCCTCCAACCAGGCTGCTGCTGCTGGGATCTGCTGTGAAAGCAAAACACTTCCCTCCTTAAACACCAGGTAGGCCCCCTCCTGTTACTCTGACTAGCTGTAATAAGAGCTGGAGGGACGCATCAAAGAAACAGCAGAGCTGGGGATCCCGTTCAGCAAACTTTAATTGCTCCAAAGGAACGGTTATAGTGTGTCTACATAAAAGCCCCTAATTATCTGTTAACCCAATAAAACAAATTTCAAAGGGCCCACAAAGACCTATTAACCAAATGTGTAATCTGTAATTACAAATCATCCATTGGGCAATCAATAGATGTTTTAGCCATTACTTGAAAGTTTATGTATTTCTGTGGGAGGTGGTTTTCCTGAAGCCTTTTATGTTTATTTTTAAACTGAAATATACATAAAAATTGGATCATTGGTATGAGCTACCCACTGTTAAGGGAATCCCACATCAAGACGGAATATCTGGACGCTGATGGGTTTACAGATGCAGACGACGATGTTGAGAACAGTTCCTAAGTTGTACTAAAGGCAATGTACGAACTTGAAATTGGGTCTACAGGAATAAAATGCTGGTCTTAATTCAAGAACTAACAGCTTTTGGTGTGTCTCAGCCATGAAACTAGAGCATCCTGGCTCTTGGGCTGAACGAGACCCTCGTAGGTGGTTTCACCCACGTATATGTTCATTCAGCCAACAAATATTCATACTGTACTCCTACTCTATGCCAGACACTTCGCTACACAGGAGGATTAGATTGACAAGGCCCTGCTCCCAGTGAGCTTGTATTTGGATGTTGGCAAGAAATAAGTAAATGGATAAGATAATTTCAGAGACTGGGTCGCTATTGAGACACTAAAGAGGGATGAGGGGATAGTGATGATCCAGTAGGAGGCTGGAGAGGGACTGATCTAGATTGAATAGAAGGCCTCTTGGGGAATGGGATTCTTTAGCAGAAGATTGATGAGAAGGATCCAGGAACATAAAGATCAACAGTGAGCTTGCCGTGTGTGAGAACCAAACAGAAGGCCAACGCGGCTGGAGCACAGTGAGCAAAGTGGTTACAAAACAATATCAGAGAGGCAGGCAGGGGACCAGCTCATTTGGGAAGTTGTCATTCTGTGTTTCATTTTAAGTGCAGTAGGAAAACTGTAGGAGTGTTCAAGTAGAGGGATGACTTGAAAATATACATTTAAAAATAAAGAGCATTCTGACTACTGAGCTGATAATAGATCACAGGAAAGCATGAGTAGACAAGGAGACAGCTCAGAGGCTATTGGAATAATCCACACAAGAGGAAAAAAGAAAAAAAAAACATAGGCTTGGATTACAGTGATAACAATGGAGATGGTGAGAAGTGGTTGGGCTTGGCATCTATCCTGGCTCAGAGCCAACAAGGCCTACTTCATATGGAGGATGACGGGAAGTGATAAATGGAGGCTAATTCCTGGGATTTGGACCTGGGCTATTGGGTGGATGACGGAAGTGGTCGCTGAAATAGGGGAAGGCAGATGAGGAGGAAGTTTCAGGAGCTGGAGCTGCAGGAATCGGTAGGTCTACTTTGAAAATGAGTTGCGTCTGCCTGTTGGGTATCGAAGCGAAGAGGTCAAATTGGCACCGAATGACTTAGAGCTCAGAGGAGAGGTCAGGATTGGAGCTTTTACATATTGAAAAGTATCCCCATGTCAGGAAAATGGAGACTTGGGCAGAGGGGTCGTATATGATTGAGGTCCTACAACTCATGAACATAACCTCCCAGACCCCCATGAGGGCCTCCTTCTACCCCTCAGCAGCATTCACGGCCCCCTTGCCTGTTGAATCTCCAGCCACACTGACTTTCACTCTGCTCCTCAAAGGTCCAGACATTCTTCTAGTTTCAGCCCAGACATTCTTCTAGTTTTCAGTCCAGCCCAAAGTCATTTCTCAGAAAAGCTTTTCTGACCCCCTGAAGTAGATCGTGTATATCTCTGCAATCCGTATTCGCAGTTCCTTTTATGTGTTACTACGAGCCGTAATCAAATTTAAATAGGTGTGATTATTTGATTAACTTCTGCTCCTCCCCTAGAACATAAGCTTCATCAATGATCTCTTACTACCACAAATCCAGGACCTGGTAATCAGGAAATAGACATTGAAACTGGCAATTCATAAATAGTGGCAATCGATAAATACATGTCACTATATGTTGAAAGAATGAATACATTTTTAAAACGTTATGATTTTCTTATTGAATTCTAAAAATTAGGGCGGCCCGGGTGGCTCAGCAGTTTAGCACCAACTTCGGCCCAGAGCGTGATCCTGGAGGCCCGGGGTTGGAGTCCCACACCAGGCTCCCTGCATGGAGCCTGCTCCTCCCTCTGCCTGTGTCTCTGCCTGTGTCTCTCATGAATAAATAAATAAAATCTTTAAAAAAAAAATTGATGACTAGATGGATAGTTGTGTTGCCTGAATGATGTCAAGGAAGTTATTTAGCTTTCCTTCATCTTCTGCTAGATGTATAAAATGAAAGTGAAAACATTTTCTTTATCCTTCTGGGGATGTTAAAAGGCTAAAGATAAAGTGCAAAAAAAGTGCAAAAAGCTTTGCAAGTTTAAAGATAAGACCTGTATAAGTATATAAGGGTATTTCTAGACACAGAGAAAATATCTGTACTAAATCCATACTAAATATCATTTAGTTAGCAGTCTACTTTATCAAACCTTTTCTTAGAGTGGTAAACAAATTCATTTGAACAGATTTGTGTTTTTCCTCCCTTCTCATCCTTTGCTCACCCACTTTTAGAAAGTGGCAATATTTAAAGAAAATGTTTCAGTTTGAGAGGGACCAGGAACGTCCCTGGTAATCTTCTAATAACTACGGAGTTAATCCCCAGAGGTTAGAAAAGCTGAGTATTTTTCTCTCCTGTTGCCTTCTTCATTGATGGCCAAAAGACTTGGGACCCAATAAAGCCATCACAGGGCATCGGTGGGCCATGGGAAAAAAAGTGCCCTTCGCACTTGAGCCAAATGTAAGAAGCCCAGCTACCTGCTGGAAAGACCATGTGCAGAGGGGAGAGGTCCTGGGATTACACCAGGGTCACTGGGAGCGTGAGAGCATAGCCCAGTGAGCGGTGGAGCCAAATCTCCCTGCCATCCCCACCAAGGTCCCAGAAATATGAGCAAATCAGGTCTGGAGACTTTAGTCCCTTGGCCCCCACCGTGACTATAGGCACAGCTGACACTGTATGTGAAGCAAAAAACTAACTGCCAAGTTAGTCCACAGAATCACACGAGATCATAAATTGTTGCTTTAATCCTCTAATATGTGTGATGATTTCTTAGGCATCAATGCAAAAGATTATTGTATTTTTATATACCACTCACAATAATATTGCTTCAAATATCATTTATGCTTCAAAACAATTAAATATTTAGGACTAAATATAACAAGAGCTGTTAAGATTTATGCGCTGAAAGTTATAAAATGTTACTGAGAGAAATTGAAGAAATCCTAGGTAGGACCTACTTGCTAAATTGGGTGCTGCCTGAATCAAAAATCCCTTAATCGAGCCAATTAGATAGGAGGAGGGGGGGGGGGAGGAGGAGGAGGAGAAGGGAGAGGAGGCGGAGGAGGAGGAGGAAGGAAAGAAGGAACGAAGGAAGAAGGAAGGAAGGAAGGAAGGAAGGAAGGAAGGAAGGAAGGAAGGAAGGAAGGGAGAAAAGAGGGAAAGGAAAGACAATAGAGAAAAGACAAAGGAAATCCCAAATAAACTGAAAGCTAGGCCAATTTTCATGACCCAGAGATTAATAGCATAAGATACCCATCTCCTCAAACTAATCTACAGATTTAATGCAATGCTAATAAAAATTCCAACAGGTAATTTTGTCAAAAATTGACAAGAGAATTCTAAATTTTATATGGAAGTACAAAGGGTTAAGAATAGCCTATCTACTCCCTACATCGTGAAGAAGTTCTAATTTAGAGAATTTAGATTACTAGACATCCAGTCTTAATTATAAAGCCCTGGTAACAAAGACCGTGTGATGTTTGCACAAAGATCTACAAATAAACAGAGAGCACAGGATAGATTTCTGCCCAGATGGACACTTTTATTGACTTTTAAAGTGGCAAAGTAAAGCAGAGAGGAAGATACGCTCTTTTCAGGAAATGGAGCCATTTACTTGTACACTTTCCTGAACGTATATTCCACTTCAATAAAAATACCTATTAAACAATTACTTTGCCAACGTGGGACGGGAGGCCCTCCTTGGCCTTCAGAGGCGAGTCTTGAGAAGAGCACATTGCTGGTTTAAGAGTCCAGCCTGGAATGCAAAATCTGCGTCTAACCATGATGAGCATCACTCAAACCCCAAGTGAGGAATGATCTACTTTAAAAGTGTCAGCGTCACGCAGGACAGAGAAGGGCCGTGGAAATAGTCCAGATCAAAGGAGACACAACAGTGAAACATAATACCTGATGCTGTGCAAAAGGAGTGGACTAGATCAAGAGATCTAACTGGACGACGGCACTACTTTCATGAAACCCAATATTTAAGCAAAAAGGGCGATAGTGAATTAAGATTAGTCTCAGATGGCTCAGAAAAAAAACATTTCACATATATACACAAATAAAAGTACACATAGCAGGTGAATCTGGGTGAAGGGTAGTCGCTGTGTTTTATGTACAATTCTGATTCTGGCATATTTTCTCTAAGTCCGCAGTTATTTCAAAATAAAAAGATTTCAAAATTTGCACTGGCTTATTGGATACCTCCACTGCACAGACCCTAGTTGACATGGTTTCTGAGTTTATACGTGTTACAAATAACTGAATAAATGGTTGAATCGCCCGCCACAGCCTGTTCTGCGTGGTTCTCTGGGCCCAGCCACCCAGCTAGGTGTAATGAAAAGGGTGTCCCCCCATAACCCTACAGGTGGACTCAGCAATCAGATTCTGTAAGTGGCATTGGCAATGACTTACAAGTCATGTTTAGTGTCCCTCAAACTTGGGAATATAGAATGCCTGTGACACTCGCATGTCTTTCCTTCTCATTGATCAATTCGCCCATGGAGCACCTACTATGTGCCAGGCCCTGCTTGAGGCTCTGAGCATAGAGCTGAAAAGTAGAGAACCCACATACTACCCAAACTCCAGAAGGGAACATTAGAAGGGAGCGACATAAGAACAATTTAATCGAGGCAATACTGATTTCATAAATGCTTATTGACTGGATTTCGATACAATGGGAAAGTTTTTCAAATGATGATTAAATACACAAACAATAGAGCTATAAAAATTCGGTCTACTTACTGGGTAAGGATCCAGAATTACCCTGCTAGGGTGGCATGTGTGTGGCCATGGCCTTCCCCCCATATATTCAGAGCCGCCCACCAACCTCCCATGGGGTGCACACCAAAGAGAGCAAAAAGAATGGAAGCAATCATCTGTGGAGAGATTATTGTCTACTGGACGGCTTGGTGGAGAGTTGAATCGTGCCCCCCCCCCCCAAGAGATACGTGGAACGACTAGCCCCCCTTTACCTGTGAATGTGGCCTTATTTAGAGAATAGACTCTCTGGGCACCTGGGTGGCTCAGTGGTTGAGCATCTGCCTTTGGCTCAGGTCGTGATCCCGGGGTCCTGGGATCGAGTACCGCATCGGTTTCCCTTCGAGGAGCCTACTTCTCTCTGTGTGTCTGTCACAAATAAATAAATAAAATCTTTAAAAAGGGGGGAAAAAAGAAAATAGGATCTTGGCAGATGTAATCAAATTAAGATGCAGTCATAGTAAATGAGGGTGGCCTCTAACCCAGCGACTGGTGACTTTGTAAGAGAAAGGACAGGAAGATGAAGCACATGGAAGGTGGGCAAGACATGCCCTTGACGTCAGAGGCAGAGCCTGGAGAATGCCCCAGGATCGCCTGCAGCCACCAGCCACTGGGAAGGCAAGAAGGAGTTCTTCCCTAGAGTCTTCAGAGGGAGGCTGGTCATCCCTGCCCATAGCTTGATTCTCAGCCTCTGGACTCCAGAACTTTCCAACCACCCAGTCTGGGATGACCCTAGGAAACTAATGCAGCCCTGGTTTATCACTGAGGATGCTGGAGTTCAGAGACGTTGCTGCTTGCTCAAGTTCACACAGCTGGTTATTAGCAGAACCAAAAGCCCATCCTGGCACTTTCTCTCCCTCTCTCCAACCCTGACCTCTCTCTCTCTCCTGCATCACACCTGCCATATCAAGACGTCTACCTTGTAGTGTGACTGGATGACACATAGGCGTCTCTTCCATGTCAAAATTAACGGGTCAGAAATGAACCCTTGAGTCTCCCTTCTCCACCTCCCCCCCAGACTTCCCATCCCAATAACTTATATCGCCATCCACTCAACTTTTTCATTGAAAAACCAGAGTCACCCCTGCTTATTATCCCCCATTCCCCAATTCTTGTGTCTAATCCATTAGCGAGTGCTGCTCAGTTCATCTCCAAACTGAATCCTCAAGCTGGCCATGTGTTGTGGCCCTCAGTGCAGCCATACTGGTCAGGGCAACGTTAACCCATCTCCACCTGGCAGCCGGGGTGACCTTTGACAGATATAGATCAGGTCCTACCGCTTCCTGGTGAAGGTCCTCCAATGACTTCCTATTTGCACTCAAATAAAAAGCTAACCTTTGTCATGACAGAACAGACATCTGTCATTTCTTTGGTGATTCAGAATCCAAACCTGCTTTCTACATTTGGGGAACTCCCTGATTTGTGAGTTTTGATGGGTGCCAGAGTCTACTTCCCACTCCAGAACACTCCAGATACTAATTTTCCAGGCTGTTGTGTCCCCTAAAATGTGGGCAAGTGACCACTCAGCCAGTGGGCTGCGCTTACCCACCACAGTGGTTAAGTTTATGTGTCAAGTCGACCTGGCCAGGGAGTGGCCAAACGTGGGGTTAAACATGATTCTGGGTGTTCATGGATGAGATAAGCGTCTGAGTCAGTAGACTCCGCGAAGCAGGTAGGTCTCCCCAGAGTGCGCAAGCCTCATCACTGAAGGCCTGACTAGAACAAAAGGCAGAGACGCGGAGTTAGCTCTCTCTGCTTGAACGTCTTCGAGCTGGGATGTGGGGTTTTTTTTGCTCCCTGCCTTCAGACTGGGACTCAGGGACTGGAACTCACACCGTTGGCTCTCCTGGGTCTCCAGCATGCCAACTGCAGATCTTGGCACTTCTCAATCTCCATAATCATCTAAGCCAATTCCTTATAATAAACCTCTTTATCTATCCGTACACACATAGCACACATGTCCTACATCCTACTGGTTCTGTTTCTCTGAAGGACCCCGATATACCCACCGCTTGCAAGCTCTGGTGACTTCAGGGAATCGTCCTGATGGTGGTGGCTTGAAGCAGCTTGGTTGCCATCCAGGGAAGTGTCCGGCGACCAGTGCTGGCAGGGGAGGTAGCATTGTCTGAGTCCAGCTGCCATCCCTTCCCTTGTCACGCTTCCATATCTGTCCCTGGCAAACCTACCTAAACTCTTTTCAATACATTCCTTCTCTGATATAATCAACCAGTCAGCCTCTGTGACTTACAAAGGGACCGGTTTACGGTAAATGTGGCCTGTAAGCCTTACAAATGCTACCTCCTTGTCCAATTTCATCATACCCCACCCTTCCCACTGGGTCCCTACACTCCATCTTTCTGGATCTTTTTCTCCAAACCCTTGCCCCCTGGGTCTTTGGTGCTCAGCCTTCCCCAGGGGTCTTTACATGGTGGCTCCTTCTTATTACTGAGGATTCAGCCCAAAGAGCTCCTCTCGGGGACTGTGTGACTTCAAGCAAATCCTTCCCCACCAAGATACCTTCATTATTTTTTTAAATTTTCTTGATAACACTTGTAACTACCTTAAAGTGTCTTGTTCATGTGTTTACATGTTTATGGTCTACCTCTCCCATGAGAGGTAGAGGGGAGTCCAGGAGAGCAGAGACTTTTTCTTCCCCGTCAATGCTGCATCCCCAGGACCTCGAATGACATCTGGCACATGGTCAATGTGCAGGAATCATTTGCAGAATAGAAAAAATAAAAATAAAAATAAATGAAGGCCCCTCATGGGAAGCACCTGGGGCTAGACTTCTCGGGGGCCCTCTGCCCTGCTCCAGGCCTCACGCTTCATGCCCGAGCATTCATTTCTGAGTGTAGTAAACTCATGAATTTTTTTCTTTCTGAGGATCTGGGCTTTATCCCCCTCAGGGTGCCAGCAGGGGTGGTTCTGTCCATGTCGATTACTGCCATTTAAACTCTGAAAACTGCTAGAGTGTTTGACAGGGAAAAGTTAGAAGGCCAAAGGCCCTGACCACCCCCAGCTACAAATGTCATCAAGAGAGCCCTGGCTGTGCTGGCGACAAAGGGCATCCACTGGTACTTTTCACTAAGTAGCAATAGTTACAAAAAAAGAAAAAATTCTTTCTTTGTTCTGGTCTGTCCTAATCCTATTAGCATGTTTCTTGCTGGAGAAGGGAGGGCACAGGGAAGAAGAGGACCTGGTTTTTCAGGCTTTGGGAGGACTATTTATAGAACCAGGCTGTTTGGGGTGGGCATGGGGAGGAGGATGCAGATAGGGGGAAATCCAAGGGGAGGGAGAAGGGAGGGAGAGAGCCAATCTCAGAGGGCAGCAGCGAGCTGGGGGAAGGAGGAAATGCAGCAGAGGGATGAAGGATGGAGGCAGGAAAAGGGGAAGGAAGGAGAAGAGCAGAAGGGAAAGGGAAGGAAGGGAAGGAGGAGGAAGAGAACCTGAGGCCAAGGAGTGGGACAGGTATGGAGAAGTGTGGATCCCAGGCCACTTTTTTTTTTCTTTTTGTCCCCAAAACAGCAATTTCCCTCAGTGAGGTAGTAGAAGGGGCTCCTATGTGGTTCATCTGGATCCGGTGCACCACCCTCCCCTCCTTCCTCCATCCTCCAGACTCCGGCCCATCGGACATCCACAGCGATGAGCAAACCCAGCACACTTGCAGGGGGCCCCACACTGCTCACGTTACCCCTTAAGCCTTGCAAAGGCCCTAGGCGGGAAGACCGGTGCCAGTGGCCCATTTTTCAGATGGGAAAACCGAGACGCACAGAAGTGAGTTAAGCCTGCTGGGGGTCACACGTCTAATGAAGCGGAGCTGGGGTTCAACTGCAAGCCGTCGAGCTCCGGAGTCCGACTGTTGCAAACATCCCTCCCTGCCACAGAGAGTGGAGCTGCCAGTGCACTCGGGGCTCCCTGACGTCTCTTCCCTGACCCGCTCAGGCGAAGCTGGCCACCCCCTTCTGCACTCCCAAGGTGTGTGTGTGCCCCAGGTGTCATCATGATAGATTGTCCCTGGACGATCTGCTTGCCCCGGGAGCCCTGACGTTGCTCGAGGGCTGCTGGCTATGCCTCCTTTCCCACGTGCACCTGGCACCCAGTCGTGCACCTCGCACACAGCAGGTCCCCACGCAGAGGGGGTGTGTTGGCTCACAGGGAGTGCGCCACTGCTCTGCCAACGTTACCCCCTCAGAGCCCGGTGCTGCAGGTGCCGAGGCCGCAGTGAGGGCCCCAAGGCAGTGTGCAATCGCCTGTCCCTGTCCCGATGCACGTACCACCAACTCGTGCAGCCCAAGACGAGCTGGGAGGCCGGGTGGGGCAAGCAAGGGGTGCAATCACCAAAGCGGGGAGGGGGAGGCAGGGGGCATTGCATCCACAATTCCAATCCCCAAGGGGCCTTGCCCAGCCCAGGGGGCTCGGGGCTGGCGCAGCATCTCTGGGATGCAAGCCCTTGGGGGGGGGGCCCAGTGGGACAGCACCGAGGGGGCCTCGGTAGGACAGCAGACCGGGGAAAGGTCACCCCCCTTCTCAGCAGATGCCACCGCCTTCACAGAATCCCAGGCCCCAGAGCTCAACCCACTGGTGGTTTGCAGAACCTTTCTCTTGCCTGAGCAGCAGGACCCTGTCTTCCGACCAGAACCCACGGCGGAGAAATGTCAGGGGGCTCTGGTTAACACCGGGGGTGGGGGGGGGGGACTCAGACGTCCCACCACTCCCACCTCCACACTCGCGGAGTGTTTTGAAAACCACAGAGGCAGCACGACTGGCTCATTTCAAAGAGGGCGACCCCCAGAGAACCTGAATGACCCAGAGGAGGTGACCTCGGGGCCAAGGGGCATGTAGGTGGGATGAACCAGACCCGAAGATGTGCCCTCCACTATGTCCCTCTGCTTCTTTTTAGAATAAATACAAATCCACTACGAGCAGTGATGAAAAGGGTGCTCTGAACGCTCCAGTGGGTGGCTGTCAGGGCGCTCGCTGCCTGCTGGAACCCACCGACAGGCCCCTGGACGAGTGGCAAAGCCCTGGCTTGTGTTCCGTGCGCTGGTGTTAACACCCGACGGGCGGAGAAGCTCTTTTTTGGATGTGGTGGTGTCCTCTGTTGAAAGATGAGTTTGCCTGACAGGCAGATGCTGCTAGAAGACAGACACCTTCTCCCTTCTGTCGCCTTCGCTTTCTAGAGGCTGGGTTCCCGGCAAGGCCTTAGGCAGGTTTGCCCAGAGGGAGTGAGGTGGCAACTGCAATCCTGTGGGAGGCACTGGGATGGGGGAGGACTTGGAGAAGCTCTTCACAGGGTCTAGGAGCTGCCCTGGAAGGCAGGCAGCTAGGATTCGGGCTCCACACCAGTAGGGGGGCAAGTCCTCAGTGGACAGAGCCAGGCCCAAGGCAAAGGTCAGGGCCCCCCCAGCAGTCACCAAAGCAACAGGCGTGCCTGGCTTCCAGGGGACCGTGCATGACTTTTCTTTCCCCAGCTTTTTTGGGGTATAATCTACAAATTAAACTGTAAGTATATTATATTTAAAGTGTGCGATGACATGATTTGGTATATAAGTGCATTGTGGAAGGATTCTCACTACTGAGTTAATGCACACATCCATCATCTCACATCGTTACTTTTTGTTTGTTTTCTTTTTTTAGTGAGAACACGTATGATTAATCTCTCGCCAGCTTGGTAGGATGGGGGTGTGGAGAAGCTAGAATTTGATTTAGAAAAAGAAATGTGACTTGTCTTTTGGAGACAAAAATGCTGAGATCCCCATCATAGACAAGATTGAGGGAGCCAAATAAGCCAAATACACTTGGCGCCTTATCTTCTCTGGGCTCCGCACTATGACGTGAGGTAGGTAGGGCACGTGCTACTGCTATATTCTCATTTTCTCAATGAGCAAACTGGGTCTTCGAGTGGTTTAGTGTCCCACGGCTACTAAGAGGGTCTTCTCCTTTTTCCTCCAAATATCACTTCCAAGATTTGTCTCAGAAAAAAGGATATAATTGCTTCTCCCTCTGCCTGTGTCTCTGTCTCTCTCTGTGTGTGTCTCGAATGAATGAATGAATGAACAATAAATAAATAAATAAATAAATAAATAAATAAATAAATATCTTTAAAAAAAAGAAAGGGTGGTGGGGGATCCCTGGGTGGCTCAGCAGTTTAGCGCCTGCCTTCGGCCCAGGGCATCATCTGGAGACCCGGGATCGAGTCCCACGTCGGGCTCTCTGCATGGGGCCTGCTTCTCCCTCTGCCTGTGTCTCTCTCTCTCTGTGTGTCTCTAAAGAATAAATAAATAAATAAAAATCTTAAAAAAAAAAGAAAGAAAAAGAATATATTGGATATGATGTCATGGGAGAGCTTGCTACTCTTAAGAAAGTAAGGGGATGGGTGCCTGGGTGGTTCAGTCAGCTGGGCGTCTGACTTCAGCTCAGGTCATAATCTCGGGGTCCTGAGCTGGATCCCCACATCAGGCTCCCCACTCATTGGGAAGTCTGCTCCTCCCTTTCCCTCTGCCCCTCCCACTGTTCATGCTCTCTCTCAAATAAATAAATAAAATCTTAGGGAAAAAAAGAAAGTAAAGGGATGGGAGTATTTTTGTAATTAGATTCCCCCAAGCTTGGACTCAAAAGGATGCACAGTGACTCAGAAAAATCCTTAAAGTGAGGATGCCTGGGTACCTCAGAGGTTGAGCGTCTGCCTTCAGCTCAGGTCTTGATCCTGGGGCCCTGGGATTGAGTCCTGTGCTGGGCACCTTGCAGGGAGCCTGCTTCTCCCTCTGCCTGTGTCTCTGCCTCTCTCTCTCTGTGTCTCTCATGAATAAGTAAATACAATCTTAAAAAAAAAAAAAAAAACTTGTAGTGTAGGGAATGGGCCCCCTGCATCCATTGCAACCTTCTTCTGTCATTTGCAGCTAACAGGATGTCCTAAGCTCCCTTGAAGCTAGGGTTCTGGCTATGAATTAGATTCCACGCGTTTCAAGTCTTTATGTGAGATGGAGCAGGTGAAAGCGACACAGGGCCATCTTTCCCCTCCCGCCTCAGCTGCTGCATTGGCCCACATGGGCACAGGGACAGGGATATCCTTGCCTGGCCCTTAGCTTCATGGGTGTGAAAGGCAGTAGCAGCAACTCACCAACAGCCATGTCTTCATCCCTGCACTGCAGCTCCGAGGGGAGCTTTGGAAGTCAACAATTCCAGTGGCGGCCTCCTGATTTTCATTTCCTGCTCAGAGACATTAGTTAGCTGACTCTACTAAGACAGTTTTTACAATAGAGGTAGCTAGATTTAACTCCTGCAATTAAAAAAAATTCTGAGACAGTGGAAGGATGGGGAGACACCATTTTATATATTTTTAAAACATATTTTTAATATCTTAATATAAACATTTTAAAAATATGTATATATTTATATATAAACCCATAATTTTAAATATACAAAAATATTCATTATACATATTATATAAAATATTTCTATAATATTTATATTTATATAAGCAAATATAAATATTATATTATATAATATAATATATGCACCAGAGACAGCAGCTCCTTTGGTGAGTCAGTTCAGCAGTGTTTTTCAGAGGGCGTACTTACAGGACTGGTCTAGAGCCCACCTTTTAACGCTTTAAACCCTGCATAAACACAATACATCTCCTGTATTAAATCTCTCTCTACTTGAAACAGAACAGTTATGGGTTTTGTATCGGTACCTTGAATGATACACAAAGTTCCATAAGATAACATAAGCCTTAGAAAACTATACTGGAAAATGAAAGGGGGGCAAACGAGGCATGTGATTAGTACAAAGTGCGTATCATCACACTGTCTCCATCTGCAAGTGGTGGATCGCTCATTTGGTTCTAACCTTTCTAGGAGTGACTCCTGAGAGGAGAAAGAAGCATTTGATTTGCAAAATTCATTAAGCCAAAACATTCCATTTCAGGGAAAAGCACCATTTGTTTCAGGACCGGAAAGAGAGTTCTCTCACGGGTCTTAAAAATGCTGTTAATGACAATAATGTAGTAGGAGTGATCTGGGCACAGTATTTCACTAATTGATTTAAAAACAAAACAAACAGAACCCCAATACTGGTTAAAGTGGGGGGCAATTATTTACCAAAACATCATGATACAGGCACACCTTATACCTTTTATTTAAATTAATCCTATGAATATATGTTTGTTTCCCAATCTTTTGGTAGGGTAAGGCCCTTTCTTTGATTCTGAATCTTCTGCTTTGAGTTATGGTGTCATCTTTCTTCTGTAAATCACATCCACAATACATCATGACTTGAAGTTAAACTGGAGCATGAAATTAAACAAATTGTGAAGTATTTTGAGTGTGTATTTCTTCTGGGGTTTTTATAGTTTTTTCCCCCATTTTAAAAATTGTTGTTATATTCATACCTACACTGAGAGCAATTTTTCTTGGCTACTGATCTTTATGAAGTTTTTCCAAATATTTTCCTTTATTTTTATTAAAATAAATTGCAGTCATACATATTGGAGCATTTTAATGTAAATATCAAAATATATTACTGTGATAAATTCAACTGACATAAATATGTTTGGAATAAAACAACTTGGCTGGTATGAGCACAAGTGGGAGGGCAGACTGGAGAAGAACCCTATTGGCCCAGAGTGTCCAGAAGGTCTGGACATCAGTCTTTATGATTCACAGAGGGTCTAGAGGACTCTGGTGAAAGTCATGCTCAAGTAAGACCATGAGCTGAGTACCGTACTGCTAGAACTTAACACAGGTTATCTCATGTAATTCAACAAACAGCCTATGAGCTAGGAGCTGTTGTTATTTCTATTTAACAGATGAGACAGCTGAGGCTCAGAGAAATTACAGGACTGGCCTAAAGTCTTATACTTAATAGATGGCAGGGCTGGGATCAAAACTCAGGTCTTCTCAGGGCACCTGAGTGGTGCAGTTAAGTGTTCACCTCTTGGTTTCAGCTCAGTTTGTGATCAGGATTGTGAGATTGAGCTCTGAAACAGCTCGGCACCCAGTGGGGAGTCTGCATGAGGTTCTCTCTACCTCTCCTCCTGCTCTTCCCCTCACCACTCCCTCTCTGAAATAAGTAAATCTTCAAAAAAAAAAAAAAAAAAAAACCAAACTCATGTCTTTTCAACCAAACATTAACCACAATAATGTTCTTTTTTATAATATTCTTAATCTAAGGTGGAAGCCAATGGAATATCCCAATGTCTAATTCAGCAAAAGAATTTCTGGGGATTATGGGACAATATAAACCTAGTCTGTGCGCACAGCTTTCTTCTGTTCATGGATAGAACTTGACGTTCAAATGAGAGGGGAGATGAACTAATTATTCTTTAGACAATTGTGCATAAGCATGGTTTCTATCTATGTGGTTTTCAATGGATTCTGAATGTCAGGGAGTTGGAGGTTACCCTGCCTGACAAGTACCTGGAATGCAGCTATTTTCACTGTCAGGATAAAAGCAGACTAATGCTTTACTAATCAGCCCAAAGAGGGGCAAGGATTGACATTCATGGGAGCAGGGGAGTTGCGATCATTGGGCAGCAGTTCGAAGAAAAGGTGATAGCCTATTGTAGTCTGAACAGTTCACATCTAATGTAACCATGGTGTGGTTTGGCTTTATTTTACTCAGAGACAACTGAGCTCTAAAGCATGGGTGTGATTGAGAAATAACTCCTTTCTTCCAATTTCCCTTAGACATCTAAGAAAAGCTAATAATCTTACTTTTTAAATGCATTGAATAAAAACCAATCCAGGCAAACTAATATTCCTTCTACTTTTTTTGTCCTTTTTTTTTTTTTTTACCAACTAAAGGATATTATACTTCCGGTCTTCAATAATGAATGCATGTACCCGCCTAGCACCGCTCTGTACCCTCTCCTATGGATCATCTTTATTTAATAAACTGAATAAAATGTATTATCACATACTTCCTGTTGATTTAGCTTCTTACCCAAACAAAACAATGCATGATATCCTCTACATTTGTTAGAAGTGGACCAAAAATATTAGGTCTTAGACTTCCAGTAGCCAATGTGGCAAGCTCTTATCTAAAAACATCAGGTTTTTGGCATGTCCATCCTATGGGAAATCATATGTTTAATTTATATGGGATGATCTGTCGTGATAATCACCGTATATTGGAAGTTAAAAATGTAAGTTGTAGTATTAATAATATCCCCATTTCTTTAAAAAATTTTTTAAGATTTATTTATTTATTTTATAAAGAGAGAGAGAGTGGAGGGAGGGGCAGAAGGAGGGGGAGAGAGAGAATCTTAAGCATCACTCGTCACTGAGCATGGAGCCCTGCTCAGGGCTCAATCTCATGACTCTGAAATCATGACTTGAGCTGAAACCAAGAGTCAGATGCTCAACTGACAGAGCCACCCAGGCGCCTCTATCCCTATTTCTTAAATAATAGGAATATATATATATATATATATATATATATATATATATATATATATCGAAAGGTATGGAAGGAACCATACCAAAATGATCATTGATTACCTAAGGGACAGTAACAGCTCAACAAATCTTTTCAAAATAATAGTATATGACATACAAGTTAAAAAGAAATTTGGAAACAAATTGGTGCTGGAGAAGTCTGGAAATATTGCAGACAAGGAAGGTGTACTTTCTTCTCTGTCTCCTTACTAAGTCAAAAGGGGAGTCTGCGGTTAAGTGGCTGGGGACTACCCCTGAAGTGCTGCAGGCCTGGGTGTCTTCCAGCAAGAAGAGGCATGAGCCACAGCCAACCACAGCAGGTGGGATGGCATTTTAAGCTTCTGAACTGCAGAGGACTTTCAGTGGTCTTTGTAAGATGAGAGAGTCTGGGGGTAGCTGTGGGACGGGGGTGTAGAAGCCTGGTAAGTAGACTTCAGGGACCCCATTGCCACTGTTTTGGAATTTTCATGTAACTTGGGCTGCAGCAGAGGCAGCAACAAAAGAAGTTGAAAATTTCCAATTCCACTCAGAGGGACTTTGGAGTCAAACAGAATGTACTTCATCTCCCTCTCACACAGCTTCCTCATCTATGTAACATAGATAAATTCAGACCTTTTAGGGCTGTTAGGAGCATAACAAGAAATAATGCAGCTAGGTACTTAGCATTTAATATATGGTCACTTAAAAGAAAAAAAGGGTCACCTACATGGTAAATAGAGGCACAAGTCGGGCAAGTGACAGGCTTGGAATACCTTCCACTATACCACTGTCTTCAACTTTCTCTGTCACCTTGAGACATTATCCATTTCAGAGACCTGGGTTAAGTGGTCACCAACATGTGTTCTGAGCACCTGTTCATCCTGGGAACTTCCTCTTTCCCTGAGAAAGTCATCGCATTTTGCCAGGCTCCTTCCTAAATGCTCATCAGCCTGGGAGGAAAGAAGGCCAGTAGGACACAAAGCTCATGTCTAGTGATCGTGATGGTGAAGACCCCCTTCTTGGATTGTAGGCCAGGACAAAATGCAAGGCCTTTACTGACCCAAGCAGTCTGTCTTGATCGAAACAGGATAATAAATACACAGACAGGAAGTTTGACATGATGTTCAGAACCCCAACTCTGAAACTAGACTCCCTGGATTCAAATCCTGCCCCAGCCCTTATTGACTATGTGGCCTTGGTCAAGTTACCTGCCCTCTCTGTGCCTTAGTTTTCTCATCCATAAAATAAAAACTATTGCATATGCTTGTTGAGAGGGTCAAATTAGTTAATGTACGCAAAGCACTTAAAACATAGTAAGAGCTATGTAAGTGTGCACTATAAGTGAATACACATGCTACATTTCTCACCGACATAAATCGATGACAGCATTCTTTTTTACTGAATCTCTTTGAGGTCTCTGTAGCCTTCTGATCAAAGCCACTCTATGTATTGTTAATTGATTGGTTCCCCAAATGAAAACTATTTTCATATCATATTATAATGCCAACTGGAATGTTTAGAGGTAAGCAGTAGAGAAAGTCAGTTCCCTCATACCAGTTCTCTATGTCAAACACTCTGCAAAAGTAAAAACATATTTTTATTAGAGGCAAATGATGCCATGCAAGGGAGATTGGGCACTCAGACCAGGCAGCTTGCTGTGTGGACACAAGGGTTTTTAGCAGCCCTAGAATGCTTATTCACATCCTGAGACAAGCAGCCATGAAAACGTCCTTTTGCCTGTCCTCATTCTTCATTTGCTATAGAATACGAGTGGCTGCTAAGCCACAGACCACAAAGAAAAAGGTCAGTCTCATAAAATACGCCACAGTCCTGCTGATGTGCTTGAAAAAGCACGCACACTTCAAAGCCAGCTACGGACGGAGACACATGGGTGAACCACTTGAGAACATTTATTTCAACTAGGAACATTTACCCTGAGGACCCAGCCCTTGTGAGGTTAAACCCCTCATAGAAGAACCCACATCATAAAAGCTGCATTTAACCAACAAAAGTGGAATCAACAGTGAAGGAGACATATGGCTAACAGCTTGTTAATTTATAACCAACAATAACAACTGTTGAAGCGAAGGCAAAGTTGTGTTTTCACCCCCTACTCTCACTGAACCGAAATTCTTGATTTGCCCTCTCTCTCCTGCTCTTCTCTGCACTTCAGACCCCACCCCCTCTGCCAACCCAACATTTTTTCTTGTGAGGCTCAAATGAACAACTGTTGTTTGAAACATAAAGGGAAAAATGTTCCTGGAGAGTATGGGGATCTTTGCGTGGTACAAAAGGGAGTGGACAGATGAGGAACCTGCTAGATCAATAGATGATTCTGGAACCTCACATTTAGTTTTTACTTCAACTGCCATTCTCACCAACATTTAGAAGAGCTGGTAATGAGTATCAAAGTGGTTGATTTATCTTTTCTTATATTTTTGAAGGTGAATGAAATGGTTAAAAGATCACCCAAAGCCCAAAAAATGAATAATAAGGGACTTGCCCATATACCAATTGGATTGGTGACATTATTGTTTAGAATCCTAGGATTCAAAGGTCAAGCAAACTAGCACTTGCCTCTCAGCTCCACTGCTCTTAAACATGAGGTTTAAGCAAGATAGTGAGCCTCTGAGAGGCAAAGTTTTTCATCTTTATTTTTTTAATGATGTATTTATTATTTATTTATTTATTTGAGCAAGAGAGTGAGAGGGAGAACAAGCAGGATGGCAGGGAGAGGCAGACAAGCAGACTCCCCAAAAAGCAGGAAGCCTGATTCGAGCCTCCATCCTAGGACCACAGGGTCATGGCCTGAGCTGAAGGTAGATGCTTAACCAACTGAGTCACCGAGGTGCCTGTTTCTTCATCTTAAATGGAGATAAATCATAGCTACCTCCGGGTGGTAATGTGAGGTATAAATAAGGAAATATGTATAAAACAGCCGATGTAGATCCAGGTACACGGTAGACACTCAATAACTATCATTATCATTATCACCATCATCATCATCATCATTGATGATGATCCAAACAAGGTAAACCTATCAGTTATCACTGTTAATTTTATGACCAAAACATCTAGAAAGATCCCAGAGACAATAAGTGAGACTGGATGAGTGTGTGCATTCTGTAAGAGACAGTCAGACGTGTGATGTCATCTTACAAGGCAAGAATATTGAAAATTAATCCATGGAAATTATTTTAATATCTATTAACTACAAACAGGTATGAGAGAAATTGAGGGGAGGATGAGGGCAATGTTCTAAACTGAATCACAGGGATGGATGAACAACTTTATAAATTTAATAAAATCACTGAATTATATACTTACAATGAGTGAGTTTTATGATATGTTAATTATACCTCAATAAAAATGCCAAAAAGATTCTCCATGGACAGGAGCTGAAGGGGAATTCAGATAACAGGAAAACAGAAACTGCCTTGCATGAAGCATAAAAAGACAAAAAGAAGGAAAATGTGAAAGTTGGGTTAGAAGACACTGAGAACAGAGTAAGAGACTCTGTGGTGCACTGAACGGGAATCCCAGAAGAGAAACATGATGGGCAGAGGCAATTTTAAAAGGGCTGACAATGTCACAACATTGATGCAAGACACCAGTCCACAGATTCTAGAAACCAAAGAATCCCTCAGAAGATAAATAAAAAGAGATCCGAGTTTAGATAGACGATAGTGACACTACAAAGACCAAAGGCAAAGGGACAGTGTTAAAATCAACAAACAAAGCAAAATAACTATCCTTAATTTTTTTTTTTAATAAGTATCCTTAAAAGAGCAAATTGATCTGACTTCTCAACAGCAATGATGGAAACCAGAAAAGAGGAAAATAAATGTGCTGAGATGAATGTGCTGAATATAATTGGCATTCTTAAATTCTATTTCCAGTGAAAATACTGTTCAAGATTAAAGGTGAGGGACCCCCCGGGTGGCTCAGTCAGTTGACCATCTGACTCTTGGTTTTGGCTCAAGTCATGATCTCAGGGTCCTGAGATCAAGCCCCAAACTGGGCTCCGCAATCAGCAGGGAGTCGCCCTCTCTCCCCTCCCTTTGCCCATCCCCCTGCTCATACACACTCTCTCTAAAATAAATAAAATCTTGGGGGAATCCCTGGGTGGCTCAGTGGCTTGGCACCTGCCTTTGGCCCAGGACACAATCCTGGAGTCCCAGGATAGAGTCCCGCGGTGGGCTCCTGGCATGGAGCCTGCTTCTCCCTCTGCCTGTGTCTCTGCCTCTCTCTCTCTCGCTCTCTCTCTATGTGTGTGTGTATCATGAATGAATAAATAAAATCTTTAAATAAATAAATAAATAAATAAATAAATAAATAAATAAATCTTAAAAAACAAAAAAGAACAAAGGTGAGATAACACCTTTAGACTCCAAAAACAAGGAGATTTGCCACCTACAGACCTTTACGACAATCCAATTCCTCCTGATGTTGGGTTTTTGTTTTTTTGTTTTGCTATCACTGAAACTCTACATTTCTCCATGAGTTGGGCCTTGATAATCAATAATTAGATGCAATGCCTAACTTCAAGAATCCCCAAATCTAGATAAGAGTTATTAGATTTAGCAAACAAAATAAACCCAGTTTAGTGGATTTAACAAAAATGCAACCCAGTTTAGTTTGCATTTCAGATAAATGATATTAGTATCTGTGTGTGCCAACTAGCGCACAGGACATTTAACTAGGTAGCCTCTGTTTTACTGGCAACCACAGTCTATTTGAGGGGAGAGATGTCAAGATAGCACTGGAAATTGTCAGCTCATAGGTGACGCCCACATCCCAGGGTGGGGACTGGATGAGACAGATCTGAGCTTGGTGAGGGCATGTCAGGTGAAAGAAGACAGTAAAGGACCAGGCCCAGCATTCCAACCTTCGAAGAGTGAAAAGAAGAAAAACAGAGAAGAGGAGGACAGGGAGGGCAGGCCAGAAGGCAAGTTCCAACGAGGAGGACTTTCCCATCACATGAAGCTGCATTCATTCGACACGTATTCAGTGTCTGCTACAGACCAGAGAGCATGGTGGACATTGTTCTAAATAATAAGAAAAATTGAAAAGGGTGCCCTGAAATTTGCACTTTGGAGATTGTATTCTTAAAGTTCCTCGAGAGCCAATTTTACTACTCTAGTGAGGACCAGGTCACCGGCTACAATATGGAGGGATTTTGAGGCCTTCCTGTTATGGATTGAATTGTGTCCCATCAAATTCATATGTTGAAGTCATAATGGTAACTAACTCCCAGGACCTCAGAAGGTGACCTTATTTGGAAATCAAGTCATTGCAGATGCAGTTAGTTGAGTTCATACAGGAGTAGGTCCAACAGGACCACTATCCTTATAAAAAGAAGAAATTTGGATGCAGACATACACACAGAGGGAGAACACCATATGAAGACGCAGAGCTCTGCAAGTCAGGGAATGCCTAAGATTGCCAGCAAATCACCAGAAGCTAGGAGCGAGGCATGGGACAGATTCTCTCGCAGCACTCAGAAGGCGCCAACACTGCCAACACCGTGTTCACCTCCAGAACTGTGAGACAATACTTCTCTGTTGTTTCCACCCATTTTCCCCCGCAACATGCAGTACTTCATTACAGAAGCCCCAGAAGACTAATACTTCCACAAAAATCTCCTTGGATGCTGACCAGATGGTACTTCCTGCTACAGCTTAGCTGGTCCCAAGTTCCCTCATGGGGGGTGTTTCCCCATGCAGATGCTGCCCCACATCAGCCCTCTCCTAAGATCAAGCCTAGAATGGTGGAGGTCTCCCATCAGCAGTTTCTGTACTCCCAGTCCAGGGACTTGTTGGTAGCTCCAGTGCCTTTCCCCCATTCCAGCTATGGAAAGAGAATTTCTGCCCCTGCTCCTTCCTGCCTACACTTCCCCATCCACCCAAGTCCCCCTTTTGTCTACTTCTTAGCTCCTCGCTCCCACAAAGCAGCTGTGCACCCCTCACCAAGCCTGCCCAAAAGAAGTTTCCTCGTTCCCCTTTCCCTTTCTCCCGAAAGAAAGACTTAAAAACCCTCTGACACACCTCCCACACCCTTAGTGAGTGTAAAATAAAGTCCCACTCTGGGTAAAAGTTGTGTTTTTGTAGAGTTCCTATCTTTCCTGGACCCATGTCTTCCCAGATGGCTCTCCCTTACTCCATGCTGATGGGATGTTTAATTATTCATTCAAAAATATTAATCACTCATGAAGCACTGTCCTAGAATCTTCCTGAGTGTCTGAGACAGAGACCACCTGTGTCTCAAGAAAGTTGAAATGTGGTAATCATCTAAGGGTGACAAGGCTTAGGCTAACTCCAATAGATCTGTATGGGCTCCCTGGAGAAGACTGGGACTTCTAAGGCACCTTGGCTCTTTGAGAAAGAGTGATAGATGAGCGATGTCTGCACGCACATGCAGTGAGGGACGTCAGAATGGGAATACTCGCCACCCCCAAAGGACAGTCTCCAATCTGGATCCAAATTCTGGCTCCTTGTCACTCCTCCTAAGTGAATTTAGGGAAGTCTTAAGCTCTCTCACAACCTCCTGAGCAGTTTAACCTTTGGAGTGTTAGATAAATATTTTAACAAGGAAGTGATGATCGCTAAACCTAGCAATCCTAGCACATAGAGGTATTTTATGTTCACTGATTTTAAGACAGGACAGAGTGGGGGATGAGGAGGAGACATACGAACCAAAATAATGACCGTACAAGACAGAAGAGATTTTAAGAGCAGTAAGTATGAGTAACGCCATGGGAATCGAAAGCCATCTTCCAACTGAGATCATTTCCCTGGTCTTGAAAGGTGGCAGCTGAAAGGAAAGGAACAGACAATATGAAGTCTGAATGGGTGGAGGCAGAAAGAGTGGGGCATATTCATGGGTATATGGTAATGTAAGAGAAGCCAGGAAGGAAGGCTTGATCAAGGACAGGGAGCCCTGCATTCCTGGCTAAAAAGTTGGAATTTTAATAAAACACAGAAATCTCCATAGCAAAGTCAAATTTCACAGCAAACTAGTGCGATATTGTTTGCATTTGGGGGAAAAAAAACAACTAGAAGCAAATGTTGACAGTACCGTTCCACATGGGATACCAGCTGGGTTATGCTGGTACAGGAGCATCTTCTTTGTTCCTAGTAAGCCTAACTAGTCTTGACAAAAGTTAGCATTTGTGAGCACTATTTATGTATTAGGCATATGAATGTGGTGTCGACAGCTTCACATTAGTACATTGAGGCAGATCATACTATTATGGAAACTAAGATTTCAAGAGCCGATCTGCCCAATATCACGCATTTTAGTAAGTGGTCAAGACAAGGCTGGAACCAGGACTTGAGCCCAGGTTTAGCCAGGACATCAAGCACCTTGATGCTACTGTGTGATTAGAAGCTGAGCCGGTTGACAGACACATGAAAAATGCTCCACATCACTCGGCATCAGGGAAATACAAATCAAAATCACAATGAGGTACTACTTCACACCAGACAGAATGGCTAAAATTCGCCAAGTCAGGAGAGGACCGATGCTGGCGAGGACGCAGAGGAAGGTGAGCCCTCTTGCACTGTTGGTGGGAATGCAAGCTGGTGCAGCCACTCTGGAGAGTAGTATGGAGGAGGTTCCTCAAAATGTTGACGATAGAGCTACCCTATGACCCAGAAATTGCACTACTGGGTATTTACCCCGAAGACACAAACGTAGTGATCCAAAGGGGCACCCACATCCCAATGTTTATAGCAGCAATGTCCACAATAGCCAAACTATGAAAAGAGCCCAGATGTCTATTGAAGATGAATAGATAAAGAAGAGGTGGGATATATACAATGGACTACTACTCAACCATCAAAAAATGAAACCTTGCTATTTGCAATGATGTGGATGGAACTAGAAGGCTCAGAGAAAACAATTATATGATCTCATTTGCATGTGGAATTTAAGAAACAAAACAGGATCAGAGGGAAAGAAAGGAAAAAATAAAACAGGATGAAATCAGAGAGGGAGACAAACCATAAGAGACTCACTCTTAAGTACAGGAAACAAACAGGGTCACTGGAGAGGAGAGGGGTGTGGGGGAATGGGGTAACTGGGGGATGGGCATTAAGGAGGGCACAGGATGTAATGAGTACGGGTATTATATAAGACTGATGAATCATTGCTCTCCCTCTGAAACCAATAATACATTATATGTTAATTGAATTTAAAGAAAATTGAAAAGAATTAAAAAGAAAGGAGAAAAGCTGGGGCCAGTCAGGGAACTAACTAGAGCCTAATAACACAGGGGCTGTCGACGGGCTTTTAACTCAAGATTTCACACAACGAAAAAGTCTAAATAACACTGAAAACATTCAGAAAGAAAGGACTTCTTTGTTTTGTGGTCAATTAGCATTCATTCCTGTCTGTAATATAATAATGGAAAAAGCTTGGCAGAAATGTGGGTGCTTTCACAGAAAATTGAAGTGTTCCTGGCCACACCATTCCCTCCGTAAAAGGATTCTTCTTCATTGTAGGTCGCACCTTTCACCTTTCTTCCTTTTCCTTTCTGGAGAGAACTTCTGTAGGTTTGGACGCCACGTCAATAAAGAAAATCAAAACTGATGGTGTTTTATGTGCCTAACTCATTTTTAGGAGGATTCTGTGGTTCAGGGTTGTTGTTTGTTTCAAGATGGGAGGACTCGCAGGCCCTGGACAGGTTTCCCTGGTCTGGACAGTATTTCCTAATCACAAAGGATGCTCCGGCCACAGGACAGGACCCAACTAATTGGCACAAATCACCTTCCTCCAAGCAAGAGACAGAGCTTAACTGTTCCAGAAGCAAGTGAGAATAATGGTTGAAGGGTAGAGCATGAACATCTCATGATGGACCAAAACTCTTTTCAAAATCCAAGCCAACAAGAACACACACCAGTGTCTTGGGAGTCCTCATGTCAACCCTGTGGATTACTTTACAGTTCACGTTCATTTTTAGGCAATCTCTTTCAGGAGGAAACATGCCAGTTATATCAGACTGAACCACATGAAATTGCTATTTAGCTATCATTTTGCCCACAAAAACGGTCATTTCACACAAATCAACCTAATTATAATCATAGCAATGCGTAGTATTCTCAAAATGTTTCCTATATTTATTTTTCAATTTACACGGGGACACTGGGTTGCAAAAATAAAAGGAGAAAATACAGCACATACTAAATTCTTAATATATCTGTTGAATCTTCAAGTATATAAATCCTAGTGATGCGACGGCCTTGCTCAGATCCTAGGCCCGCCAGGAACAAACTTTCTAATGTCAGAGTGAATGCACTTTAACACTCTGAGGTTGGGTTTCACTAAGCTTGAAGAAATAACCAAACAATTCCACTTGATTTATATATGTACATTTTTATTAGAATTCTTCAGAACTGTCAACAATTGGACAACATACCAGGAAGAAAAAAAAAAAAAAACACATGGAATACCAACATCCTTTAAACTTGCACCGCTTACTTATTTACACATAAAGTTACTGTATATATAAAAAATATTTTCAAGGACTCATGGGCTTAGGAATATTCAAAAGACATTATTGCTACATTCAATATTAAAAAAGAAAAAAAGAAAAAAGAAAAGAAAAAGCACGGTTTCCTTCAATCCTGTCTGGCTCTTCATCTATTTCTACAACACAGCAGACTTGAGCCAGGGTCGTATCCAGAAACTACATCTTGTGGGTCTCCGCCCCCCTTCAAATATAGGAACATGTACAATTTATAGATGAGTATATACAGATGCTGGCTGGGGAGGCCTTCTCTCCAATTCTCAGCGTCCTAATAGCAAACTCTATTTACAAACCAGGTCAGTAGTACAAAGGCTCATGCACAGCAGCGAGTCTTTATTCATGCTCAGGGAGCATTTTTCCATGGCCTATGTCTCATTCCCAGCATGAAATACTAGATTTCTTAAGCCCAGACATTCATAAGCTTCTGCCCTTTGTTCTAATAACATTCCATTTTCCACATCAAGAGATCAGGTTTCAGCTTCTAATCTTGCTGCATCATCATATCATTATGGATGGTTAGGAGGCCCAAAGGCGACCACTGCCATTTATTCAAATAAACTATCAACTGTGCTTTTCAAACAGAAACTGGAGAAGCCTTGGAAAGGACTCGGGGTGTCTAGCCCATTCCATCCTCCCTTGCTCCAAGTCTGTATTATTTTTTTTTCATTAATGGGGGCTGCCTTGCTATTGGGAATACAATATGCAGTCTGAACTCTTACAACAGGATGGTGGCTGATGACAAAAGTCACTGGCCACTAGTTAGAGTGTGCTTGTAAAGAGGGAGGGACAGAGGGGTGTCCGCTACCCTGGAATAGGATGCAAGCCGAAGGAGGACAGAATAACCAGTATAGGAACCAAAAGAACAGGGATCGCTCTTGTTGGGGAGACCCCCGGCACTCCTCCTGCTTCACACATCTTCGTGTACCAGCAGAGGCTGGGTGGAAGACGCGCTGCTGCCCACGGAATTGATCCGCACGGAATGGTCCACCACGGGGCGCTCTGGGTTGGGGCTGCAGTTCGCGAGGTTGGAATAAATCTGAGGAAAACAAGTCCACAGTTAATATGCCAGTCCCCACAACGGACACAGCAACCAGGGGGGGGGCACATCTGCATTCTCAGATCACAAATAACTCACAAAGCTTCTTAAGGAGAAGAGATTTACAAGACTTTCACAGCCAAAACCCCATATTGATGAAAGAAAATATAAGCTTTGTCTTATTCTTCGTTTCCCCCAAGGTCTGATGCATAAGAAGTGATGGCCAAAAAAAAAAATTTACTTTTTTGCTGGGACACATATGGAAACAAGTACTATCTAACCTATTAAATGGGTTTCTAAACCTCTGTAGCCAACTATAACCCAATGGCTGATGTCATTTACTGGGGAATGGGTGGCCTTCCCAGGGGCCCTCTGCTGAGAATTAAACATATAGGTGGGGAATGCTGTTTAATTTGAAACATGCTCTGACACCCAAAAAGAGCAAGCTTTAACCCCAAAATACCAGTGGTATGCTTTTAGAAAGGATAGCTCCAGGCCAATCCATCCAAAAAGCAGCTTTAAAAAAATCTGAGTTAAAGTAAGGATCACTAATTCTTCCGTAAGAGGGGGAGGAGAAATAATGGATTTGAGTTTTTGAATTCCACCCCTGCCCCCCCAAATCACTGGCAGGGATCTCCCAAACTCAAAAAGCTCTTCATGCTATATGGCTTGTGGGCATGACAGCTAGCTGCCATTTCTGGCTATGCTTGTTTGAGCAGAAGGCTTATTTCACTGCCGTAACAAGCTGTCTTTTCTGTGCTTTTATTCTAGTTCATGTTACCCCAACCGTCCCAAGGCTGAATGGCCCGGACACGTGAGGCAGAGACCACGCCGACCCCATGATCAGCATTTGGGGTGGGGAGGAACCATGGCAAATCTGTATGGCAGGCTCAGGACAGGGGTTGGCCCGGAAGAACCTGTTTCATTGCCTTCCTAGACTCCCCGAAGCCCAGTACACTGCTTAAGCCAAGGAGAGAAGGGGTGGATAACAGAACCCCCCGAGCCTGAGAACCCCAGGAGAAAGCAGGGAGGTTCTATGGCTGGCGGGAATGAACTCACATGATTGGTGCTATCTGAAATCTGCTTCTCAATTAGCTGCACGATCTGCTTGAACGTCGGCCTTTTCAGGGGATCAGCATCCCAGCACGTCTTCATGATGTCATACCTGCAGAGCGAGGACCATTTCCTGTCACTCCTCAACGCCCTTAGCCTGGCTTCTCATGGTGCACGGTGTCATGCGACAGTCTCAAAAATAATTCCAGGGCCATGCAAACTGGACGTATCATGCATGAACTAAAACACCGTGCATGTGAAAGGCTGCTGAAACTTTCTGCATATTTGGTGACAAGAGATTATGAAAAGAAGCTACAAAAATGACATTTGATCACGACACGTCATAGGAAGGAACCAGGAGACACTGCTGTTTCAAACCATGAAACCCTAGTGAAAACCCTCAACACTCAGGTTTCGGTCTTTGAAAAGGAAAATAAAAGGGGAAGCATGATCTGAAGGAAATATCTCGGCCCTTACATTTCAGCAGGTGCATGCTCAGGGCTGAGCATCCGGAACCCTTCCTTGATCATCTTGTAGAACTTTGAATCGACTGGCATCCCAGGGTAGGGGCTGCTTCCTGAGGCACAAACGGTTTGCAAATCAGCATTAATAATAAGCAAGCAGGACCCTGCTAACCCCTTAAAGAAGAGCTCTCGCCCAACCAAGGTGCCTTTGCCCAGGCGTTTTACCTAAAGAGAAGAGCTCCCACAGAAAAATCCCATAGGACCAGACATCACTTTCAAATGTGTACACACAGTTGAAAATGCTCTCAGGGGCCATCCACTTCACAGGTAGCCGAGCCTGTAATGGAAGCACAACAGATCCGGCAATGTTAATTAAGAAGCTCAAAAAAAAAGAATAGAAAGTATTCCTACAGACATCGCTCCAGCTGAGGGGGTGAGGGTGAGAAGGTGACGGCCATCTCACAAAGGCCTTTTACCCTATGACCTCAGAGGACTCCTCCCCACTTCTGAAATAGGTGGCTCACATGGTACTACCCTCATCTTCAAGATGGGGACATTGAAGGACACCTGGGTGGCTCAGTTTGTTAAGTGTCTGCCTTCGGCTCAGGTCATGATCTCGGGGTCCTAGGATCAAGTCCCACATGGCACTTCCCGGCTCAGTGGGGAGTCAGTTTCTCCCTCTGCAACCCCCACTCTGCTCATGCTGTCTCTCCCTCTCAATTTCTCTCTTACAAAATCTGTAAAAAAGGCGGGGGGGGGGGGCACCCTGAGTCCATACAGCATGGTGGTTAAGGGCACAGATGTCAGAGACAGACACACGGGTTCTATTCTTGGCTCCACCACTGGCCTTGATTAACACAGATTTGTTAGTTGCCACTGAATATGTTTTCCCTTTTTTCCTTAATAAGAGAAACATGGTCCTCCTACAATAAAAACTATACATTCCCAGCTCCTTTGCGGCTTAGCAGAGCCATGTGACTCAGGGTCAGGTCATCTGTTGGAAGATAAGAGACTTCTAATAAGACGTGATAAGAGACCACTAAGTGGGAAGTATGATATGGCAGGTGCAGGGAAGCCTTCTTAAGACATGGCTGGCGTGTGCCCTTTGCTCTTTTCCTTCTTGTCCCTCCTCCATCCTACCTCTGACTCTGGTGGCTGGCTATCTGGTGGCCATCGTGGCCCAAGGAGGGCCACACCAGCGATGGTAAGAAAATAGAAGAGTAGATGGACTTGGTCCCTAGTGCTTCACAGAAGCTCTACACCTGCCCTGGCCTATGGCTACGACACTTCTTTGACTCTTCTTTTGGGTTTTCTCTCACATGAAACCCAAACTATCCTTTACAAATACATTGCAAACGTCACTTAAGTATCTGTAAGTAAGCCTCAATATGTTCTTGTGTCAAGAAGAAATAACGTTTCAAATTTCATGAGTCATTTTGCGGGTTAAATGAGATCGTGTGGGTGGCCAAAGGTGCTTAGCACAGTACTGCTGACTCACTAATCTCTAAGCAATTGCCTCGCATAAGCAGACACACAATGAACAGTAGGGGCTTATGGTGACCATGACTATTCCAAGGTGGCGAGCGGCAGTTCGGGTTTTAAATTCAACAGCTGAACCTCACATCCCAAACCCTTTCTGCTAAAATTGAGCCAAACTTGCTGTGACTATTCCTCTTATAGACACTGTGGGTTCTTGGATCTTAATCTACCATAAAAAGCTACATCAATCCTTCTCTTAATCCATTTAGGGTTGAAAACTGGGAAGACCATCTTTTTTATAGCGTTAAAGTTATTTTAGCCAGCAGGAAAAAATAAAGTAAGAAAGAGAGCAAGTGGGTGCCTTGGTGGCTCAGTGGTTGAGCATCTGCCTTCAGCTCAGGTCGTGACCCCAGGGTCACGATCAAGTCCCGCATCGGGCTCCCCATAAGGAGCCTGCTTCTCCCTCTGCCTGTGTCTCGCCTCTCTCTGTGTCTCTCATGAATAAATAAATAAAATATTTTTAAAAGATAGGAAAAAAGCCTTCTAGTATCCCCTTCCCAGATTTTATGCTAGTAGTCCCATGGGGGCTCTTAACCTGAGACCTACTACCGGTGTCTTGGGTTCAGGGGCCTGTGAAAGACCTTTCTGAGAAACCGACACAGGGACATCTCAGTGACTGGATATAGTGAATTTGGGGTGGTAACAAGCTGTGTGAGCTTGGTGAGGAGAGATTTGTAATTGGTTAGTTCAATGGCCCTGAGCTGGAGCCCCCGATCTTGAAGCCAGGTGGGACCTAACCCATCCTTTTTCATTCCAACTATGGTCACTAACCAGTAACAAGCTAGTAAGAAGCTGCAGCCTAACAACCACTGTCATGATTATTTATATTCCAAATCAGCCATCTATAAAGAACAGTTCGGAAGAACAAGTGCCATGTATTAGCTGCAACGTGGCTGGCACTGTTTTAAGCACTTCACATAGATTAACTCATTTAATCCTCACAACGTGATGAGTCAGGTGACAGTTATTATTCCCAAGAGGAGGAAAACAAGCAAAGTTGAGAGGCACTGGGTAATTCTTGCCAAATAATAACACACAGCCACTTAACGATGGAACCAGATTCAAACTGGGGTAGACTGGGTCCTGAACCTGCTGCCTTCCTCCTCGTGCCCTTCATTCTTTCTTCCAATACTGCATGGACCAGAATGGAGAGAACTTGCTTCCATTAACCCTCATAATGATGGAACCTAGTTTTAGAAGAGGTTTATTCGAAATGCATGCATTGAGGGGCACCTGGGTGGCTCAGTGGATGAAGCATCTGCCTTCAGCTCAGGTCATGATCCCGGGGTCCTGGGGTCGAACCCCTGCATCAGGCTCCCTGCTCGGGCTATTTCTCCCTCAGCCCCTCCCCCTTGCTGGTGCTCTCTCTCAAATAAATAAATAAATTAATTAATTAATTAATCAAACAAGGAAAGAAATACATGATTTGATCAGGAAGTAAAGCCAGCAGCATTTCTACAAAACCAAGTCAAGTACAGAGATGCCATGGTGATGGAGGAGAAAATATTACATTATCATAAGGCACATAAATAGTTACCTCCAGAAATAAATCTGGACTGGGGAAATGGGCCTGGGCAAATAGATGTAGAAGAATACATAGATACAGGACTATATGGCTTCCCATACTAATGGGACGTTGCTCTGGAGATCGTGGGCTCTGGTTTCAGCCTTTACCGACCTGTGTCATCTCAGACTTAGCTGATGCTTATTACTAAAATATATAAAATAGACTGAGTTTTAGTTTCTCCAACGCTGAAAATGTGAAGACACTGCACTCCAATGCCAGGGGCTTGTTCTGATGCTACATGGAGAATTGGCAGGGACATAAAGCACTTTGAAATAAAATCACTATGTTCTCTAACCCAATTATTACTTACGAACCTATTTAATATGCTCTCTATTGATTAGAAGATCCAACATTCTACATACCTAATTCTGAACATTATCTTAGATTTTAATCTTTTGCGCATAGCATGTCAATCTCCAAGTTAAAATTCCCCTGCTGTGACCTTCAGGCCCACATTTGTTTCACTTGAACAAAATAGAGTTCATTGCTATTCTCAGGCTATAATGAAAATTAAGGCTATTTCTGTTTCCTTCACATGCCCCATAATTACACAATTAGAATTAGGAATTCTATTATCGGAATGTTAGTTGTAGTAATGTTCAGCCTACCATGCAAATTTTGCTGAAGTACACTTAATTTGACTGCTAAAATACATGGTATCTCAAAGGTAGGATTTGCATTAGGAAACTCATAAAAAGCAATTCTTAGAAAAACTTGAAACTAAAATCCTTCACTGGACTGTCAAGCAGAGTGGGTACTCACGTTTCCTTTGACCACATAATTAGAATCATTCTTGATGTCTCTGGCTAGACCAAAATCACAAATCTTTGTGATTCGACCATGAGTAAGGAGGATATTTCTAGCAGCCAAGTCTCTGTGAATACACTATTAGGAGAGTGGGAGAGAAAAAGAAAACCATTTACATTTATTTTAAACTCTTCAAGAATGAAAACTCTGTTCAACACGAGAATGCTGCTATGTCACACAAATCCAGTACCTTGGCTTTGCCTTGAAACTCTTCGGTGCACCAAAAATAAAGATCTAAATTATGCTCTGAATGATGTTCAAAATTTGTGTTTCACATCGTTTAGGACCTTAATTACGATAATCACTTTCCAAACCAACTCGAATAAATTTTTTTTCTTCTTATGACTCGCTTTCATTCATAGGAAAATACATTATAAATAGTCGTATCATATTTTTTAAACCAAAACCTCATTTTTCATGCTTCTCTTTGTCCTTTTATAGAGTTTTTAAAATGTCTTTGCAACTCCAATTTGATGTCTCCCGAGGACACAGGGAAGAGGCTCTTTATTTCAGCCATCCTATATCCCTCTTTTAGTTTCGTAATTGTTTGGAAATGTCACCAATGACACTTAAGGGTAGGATCTGTTCCCTCCTCCTGGTCTGCTAGTCTCATTTGCTACTGAATTCCTCTCACCCTTCCAGAGACCATGTTCCTTGCTTTGGTTCCTTCGTTCTCTTCCCATTTCTACCTTTGTCCCAAATGCTTATTATTCTCTCCGATTCCTTATTCCCCCACACTTCATGAAGCCACACGATATCTGAGGCCCCTCTTCAACAAGACCCAAGCACGTGCTTCACCAAGCACTGCAATTGCATGAGGTACCTCCTCCCTTTGCTGATGAAACCATTCTCTATTTTCTAAGAGCAGCTCCTGTATTCTAAGAGCCAGGATTTTTAAATGAATCTGCTGCATTAAAAAAAAAATTCATAGAAAGTTCATTTAGACAGGCTTACACTTTAAAGCTTATAAATGAGAATAGGAATTCCAAAAAGATAGCGGTTGGAACATGAAGAAATGAAATTTCCCCTGTTTTAGGTTACCACACTTCAAAACGACACTGTGCATTCTAACTATGAACTCTAAAATGCGCCGCTGGGGTTAGGGGGTTTTGGGGGTTGGCACGGCGCGGGGGGGTGGTGGCAATACTCCTCGAGAACCACTTCCACTCACATTCTTCGAGGCCAGGAATGCCATGCCCTTGGCCACCTGGTAAGAAAAGCTCAGCAAGTCCTCTAGATCTGGAGCCAACTCATCATCTTCCATGATGGCGGGAGTCACATCTCTTTCTATGTATGAGCCTGTTAGGAGAAGAAGGACTTTCTTAGCAATTAAGCCTCAAAACTTGGAAAACAGAAGACAGCACAACAACAATACCAAAGGTTGGTAATAAGGAACTGATGTGACCGCGCAGGCAAGTCACCCACCTAGCGTTGAGGAAAGTTAAGTGCCCAAGCACCAAGTTAATATTCACAGGCTGGGGCTTCAGGGGAGAAGGATGGTGGATAAATACACAAATCTCCTATTATTTTCTTTTTGATGTGTAAAATACATAGTTGATACACATATATCTTCATTCGTGCAGTGAGATGCTCCTATACGATAACGAACACTCTCTCACCCCAATGCTCACTTGGAACCCTGACCTGCCACTGACCAGTGGCTTTGCCATCGGGCCCTCCTAGAAAGGAGAACCAGGGGAATCCCTGGGTGGCTCAGCGGTTTGGCGCCTGCCTTTGGCCCAGGGCGCGATTCTGGAGTCCCGGGATCGAGTCCCGCGTCAGGCTCCCGGCGTGGGGCCTGCTTCTCCCTCCTCCTGTGTCTCTGCCTCTCTCTCTCTCTATGACTATCATAAATAAATAAAATAAAATAAAAATTTAAATAAAAAAAAAAAAAAAGAAAGAAAGGAGAACCAGTCACTATGGGGCATGGTAATGTATTTCCCAGCAGTATGAGTAAGCCTTTGTAAATGAAGCTGTTTTTATTATTTGATAGGTACCCACCTATTCTTGCAGATCTCCTTTTGTCTGCCTTGGTTGGCACAACGTAAGAAACGCCGGGTTTCATGTCCATGTATTCATTAGTACTGTCGCTGCTGTGAGAGATGAAATATCCATCCATCAAATTATGACTGAATAAAATGGGAAAATGGGGGAGTTCCCATGGGGCAAGCTCTATCTCCCCACTGCCTTTTTACGTAAGAGGCTGATTTTATTCAGAGAAAGTATTACTAGGTTTGAATGAAGAAAAGCTTGTTCATTATACAGGAGTTTTTAATATTCAACATCAGGGCCCGATGCCCAGGAATGAGACGGTCTCTTTTGTGTTCATAGATGGGACTCAGGTTAGAAATGTCCCATCTCTTGACACCAGAGGTGTAATGGGAAACAGAGAACCATAAACAGTATCCCCTGTTCCCTCAAAGTCTCTAAATTAGCCCCAAGAGACAAGATGAAAGACACAAGAAAGACGAGAAGAGCAAGAGCTCTGAGATGTGTGATGGGGAGGAAGGCAGGGATCGCTAACATAGAGCGACTGATGGAAGAAGGTTTAAAAAAACCAAGTTTAGTTCAGATAAACACCAATAATTTGGATGATTTTCTGAACCATCTGGACCTCTTGAATCTGCAACATTTGGCTGGAAAGTCTTCAAGATTTCTAGTACTTCCTGCTTCTGATTAGCATAGAAACACTATGACAACAATCTCCTTCAGAGTGTGCTGGTGGTTCCAGTCCCATATGGGATCCCAAAGCACAAAGAACACGACATCGGATGGAACAATTTGAGCCATTATTTCAGCAAGTTGAAAAACATGTATGGGGCCAAGGTTTTAGAAATAAGGCAAAGTGGCTCATTTATTCACATAAGGAGCATATGCTCTGGAGAAACTAACAAAAGGTGGTTTGTAATGTGTTTTTACTACCACTTGACACTACCCAAGTCTATAGGACTAAAAAAAAAAAGGAAAATGAAAAGGCTTCACCTGGGGTGAAGAAACCCTTTAGTCAAGGGGTACAGAAAAGGTCTTTAAGAAGTAACCACCCATCAATAATAGTTGCTGAGGCCTTCTTGAGGGCCTGGAGCTAAGTTTAAGAAACACAGTCTTGCCATCTCAAAACGTAGGGGACAGAACGAATAGAAAGGAGAGGAAAAAATCCACCACACAACTTCAGAAATATAAAGTATAAGGGATTGGGCATGATGAATAGGATTTCTGTTGGGCTGGGTGCATCTAGGAAATCTTTCTCAACCTTTGGAAAGAACAGGCAAGGCCAGGCAGAGAGGAATCCTATTCTGGTTGTTAAGCCACACTAATTGTTCTTAAAGGAATCTGAAGCTCTTTGTACGTCATTCAAATTCAGAAGGATATTAAAGAGGAAAAGAGATGAAAATAAGGTACAGAATTTTTAAACACGTGCTAGAATCGTGCCTTTTTATAGCATGACTGAGTTTTTTTTTTTTTTTTTTTTTAAAAAGAAGGGCAAGGTATACGGAAATAATTCAGCGGTAGATGGTGAGAAACCTACGTGCAGAGATATGTTCAGAGCTCTTTTGCCACTCCGTTAAAGGTTTTCGAGAAATTTACCGAGACAACTTGACAGACTTTAGCATTTTCCCTACAAACAGTGTCTCACTGCAGAGATCCATACAGTACCAAGCCCAACAGAATAAATGAAAGGACACACGAGAATAGAGCCCTGATAAGTGAAAGAATTATTCAAGTGAACAGAACACTTTGAAAAAAAAAAAACTAAAGATGCATTAAAAAAAAATCAATAAAAATCTAAGTTCAACACTATTTAAATCTTTACAAACGCTATTCAAACTTCCTAAATTGTTGACGACACCTAAATGATTTAATAATTCTGATTTGGCGCCTCAAAGTACCTCTGTTCATTTGTTTAAAGAATCAGCCTTGATTGCAAACCCTTTCGACCCCCTGAACTGCCTGTTGACAGCTATTTATGTAAATCAGTCTTACCAGGAAGACTCCTTTGAATGCAGAAGGTTCTTATAAAGTGCCACTTCTCCGTGATCTTCCTGCTTTGAGCAAATAAATGAATCACGTTTCCTTCGCAAAAAATTCAAAAGATCACCATAGCAACAATATTCAATAATGACCAAGGTGGGCCCTGCAGATATGTAAGAGAAGGTTAAAGAGAGGTGAGCTCTCTAGACGATCCTGCCCCCTTTAAATAGACTCAGGGGCCATCATGACCGTTTTCATTCAGGTTCATTGATAAGGCAAATACTTAGCAGGCTTAGCAAAAACCAGCATTCTGAGGAGGACAACTCAACAAGTAAGCCTCCTTTTACCCCTTCCTAAGTGAGGTCAGTGCTCGGGGCCTGGCCTGACTTACATCCAAGTTACCAACTTTCAACAATATCCTACGATCATCATAATTTCCTGCACGAATCCTTCCATCCACTTCGGTCTGCAACAGGGCTTCACGCCCTCTCCTCATGTTATTATGGAAATGATGAAGGGCAGAAAGTGCAGCCTCAGAGGAAAACCAATGGCACGGGATGGCCAGCTGAGATGACCCTGGAGAGGGTGAGCACCTGGCACGCCAGGACACCACCTGCCTTCTGAGCACTACCGGCCACCAGTGTTTCCAGGGCTGTAATTAAACCTCACGCTGCAGCTCTGAAGTCAACAGGCACCCGATTAACTTGGGCAGGAATTTTTACCAACAGGTCATGATGTGGAAGCAACATTTATGGGGCTGTTTTAAGAAGTAAGTTAAGCTGTCAACTTGACCGTGAACCTCAATACATCTTGAGGAATGGCTCATTTTACACATCTCTGTTCCTTTAGACCAAAAGGTTTTCTGGAAACATCACAGAAATCCTTGATGGAAGGCTCTACCTCAGAATTGCTTCCAACTGGAAATTTACTTTTTTTTTTTTGCCCAGGTGAAGTGTTTGTCTCATTTGGTGTGTACTGGAGAACTTGCAGGCTTCAAAGTCTATCTTTAATTATGGATAGTAACCCTTTAGTGACTAGATATGCTCCAGTAAAATAGCTTGAAAGATAAAAGAAAAGTTTTCTGGAGGAGATGAGAGGTTCTCAAGATCCTCAAGAGGTTGATACTGATGCAACGCCCATGACAGTAACAAGGGTATGTCCCCATGATGATAAAACTCAAATATACATTCTTAAGAATGGCTTTTGGGGCAGGGGTGTGAAACATCTACAAGAGGTAACAACCCGGGTAAAAATCTTGCAATAAGATATAACCAAGCACTGTCGAAATCATATTAAAATCTCCCCTCTTTAGATAATTTGAAAGATAATGAAAGTTAATTTGGTCATGGCCCTACCTCCAACGGTGCATGCTCCAAGAAGATTCACAATATTCATATGATTACCGAGGTAACTCAAGACTTTAAGCTCAGACATTAGTGCTTCTCGTTCGGTTAAATGGGCACTTGCTAAAATCAGAAAAAAAATTTCATTTTAGCAAGAAGCAAATTTGGCAAGCCAATGTTGAGGGCATGCAGCCACCTGCAGAAACTTACGTTTGAGCATCTTAACGGCAACGGTCATGGCCGCATCCGACTTAATCAGGCCATATGCAGTGGCTTCAACCACTTTCCCGAAGGCACCAGCACCCAAAGTTTTCCCTGCAGAAAGGAAGAAAAGAGTAAGGGGTGGTGGTAGGACCAAAGGAGCATCTGGGTAATTTCAAAGTCAACAATCAAGGAATTGTGAAGGAATTAAGGACAAATCCAGCTAGAGACATTTCTCTATAAGGTGCTTTATGTGGAATCTATCAAAAGTGATGAAACTTCACAGAAAATACTTATTGTCTCAGTTGGAACAGAACAAAGGAAGCTAATGGGGTTCCCTAAAGTCATTGTTACATGTACACAAAAAAGGTTACATGGAAAGCCCCTGTTTCATACTGACCAAAGCTCAGCCTGTTTCTGGGAAACTCCCATTTGTGATCGTAAGGAAGCTGTGTTGGGTCTATGTAAACATAATTGTTTCCATTGATCTCCTCAACAACCTTCCACTGTACTTCATACATGGGTTTCTGGTCGGGGGAGAAAAGAGAGACAAATCATCTTTTAATGAATAACATCTCGATCATTATAGCACTTAGGGTAGAGAACAAATGAATGATTACCTGTAGATATTTGTAGGTAAGAATCATCACGATAATGCACATCATTCCAGCTGCGATCACAAAGCCAATCAGCAAAGGTGTGAACAGGGTGTGGGGATGGATTTGTTCTAAAATGAAAGGGGAATGTGGAATCACAACGTATTAGCAGGGGTGGAGCTTCATGACAACCACCTGACCCCAAACTCACCCATCCCCCACCTTACAGACCATGGCAGGATTCAAAGCCAAGGGCATCTCATAAACTCCTTGCCTTGCTAATACTACCTTCCTCTGGTTATTCAAAGGGATCTCTTGAAGGAACAACTTCAAACCAGACTACTGTGGAAGTTGAGATTTCTGTAGCCCACAAATAATTTTATGGCTGTTTTGTCAATAAAAAGCAACATTATAAATGAGCTTTGTATTTCAACTAAATTCCTGCCTTGGACAACTTTAAGAAGTTTCCTTTACGGATAGTTATATTTTCTTCCTTACGCTTTCCTGTATTTTCCAAATTTTCTACACTGATAAGAATTTCTTTTACAACCAAGAAAATATCTTTAAAGTGTTCTTTTCATTGCCTGAGGGGGGGAAAAAAAACCTGTGATGAAGAACAATGTAAGATTCTTGCCCTCATTACTCAAAAACCGGAAGTATACCACTTATTGGCACACATCTTTGCCAACTCAAGAAAACAAAACTAAGCCCTGGGAATGTAGATGCCCAGCTTCTTTGTCTTCCAGCTTCATACCAATTCATCAATGTATCCACAAGGATCATTTAACTTAATGTTCAGAGGTAGTCCCTCATGAATCAAATCTGACAGACACGAAAGAAATGGCTCACTGACGTAACTTCATAAAAGGCAATGTTAACTTTCTTGTATAGCATCCAGCAATGTGTTCAAATACACGATTTTCAAGGACTAAAATTTTAAACTCAATTTAAAAATTTTAACTGCCCTAATTCTGGTTATATCTGGCTGTGAAGCAAATATAATTCCCTATTTTCTTTCCCCGCCCCTTTTCAGTAGGAATGACTGGAAATACGCAATTCACTACATACACACACACACACACACACACACGCAAGCGTACATACATACGTGCATATACACATGTAAATATATATGTATGTGGTTAAAATCGCTGCGTACATGTTATTAACAAACTAGTACAGGATGAAACGTAGTGAGTTTGATGACAGCATGGTACAATGTGGAAATTACCAGAAATGACATGGCCATTGATGGAATGGACTTAATCATGATTGATATGGCAGGCAGAGCCTAAACATCCCCTTAAATTGGATTAAAAAGAAATATACCTTTGCTGTTACCTTTAAATGCAAAGTTAAAAAAGGCAGAACTCCTGCCTACATTGTTGTAAGCCCTACACTCGACTGTGCCATTGTGCTTGAAGGCACTATAATCGATGGAACTCTGAACCACTAGTTTTCCAGACGGTGACAGAGACGAGTTTTGCATCTGCACATCCATTGGCCCAATAGGGACAGAACATCTAGAGGGAAAAGAAAATAACAGCCCGGATTTACTCTAGGAAAATCAATCAATCAATCAATCAATCACATTGGAATTGGCATACATTTAAAACTAAGGGAGTGGGTCATAATCAGAAATGTCCTTTTTCAACCAAGGGTGTGAGGATGCATGAGCACTCCCCTGGCGCCGTGAGCAAGAGAAGCAGGGCGGAAAGGAAGAAATGGGGAGTGAGACAGGAGTTTGAATCTGGATTCAAATACCTGTTTTATTGACAAGCTACTTAAAACCCTCCAGGACTCCGTTTCTACAGCTAGAAGGTCGGGATGGTAATACCCACTTTGGAGAGTTACGGAAAGGGCTGGAAATGAATGGAAGAAAGGGAGCTGGCACACAGTAGACCTTTATAAAGTAACTGTGAAAGGGTACATGCGTGAGGGTTGAAAAAAGAGCTTAGAGGAGGAGAGAGTTCAAGTCTACAAGGATGAAGACAGAACATCTAGAGGGAAAAGAAAATAACAGCCCGGATTTACTCTAGGAAAATCAATCAATCAATCAATCAATCACATTGGAATTGGCATACATTTAAAACTAAGGGAGTGGGTCAATCACTTTGGGGAGCGGCCCCCCAAATCCCAGCAGCTGAGATCCTGATCCAGGTTTTAGAGGGAGACAGAGGCCGGACCACTGGCTTGTACTCCAGGTAGCAAAGCCCATCCATCAGGGGCTGGACCCCCATTTTAAATTATGTCCCCCATATACCTAATATTTTTCTATTCCCTTATACCTTGCTTTATTTTTCTCATTAGCACTTAACTGTTTATTTCATCTTTTGCTCACCTCTCTCTACCCATTAGATATAAACTCACAAAGCTGGGACTCCGAGGTGTGTTTGGCTCACTAGACCAGGGTATGGCATACAAGTGGCACCCCATAAATATTTGCTGTATGGAGAACAGTAACTGCTGGGGTTACTTCCACTGTAGGGGCTTTTCCAGGGGCCTCGGGTCCTTCTTACTGTTCCCCGAAGAAAACATTCCACTAAAACGCCGCTGAAAACAACAATCCTACGTAACCTCTTCCAACGTGTTGTGATAAAAAGGACTATTCTGTGAGAAATAAAATTTCTATTATTATCCTGACTATTCAATTGTGATGTTACACTGGGCTTTTAAAGCCCGAGCGCAAAATAGCATTTGATGGATAAAAACAGCCATGGTGACCCCATTTTCATCTTCAGGTAATGTGAAAGGACAATTTAAGGCTTAAGTGCAGATTGGAAGGGAGAGGAAGCACCCTGCCAGATGTGCTCTGCTCAGGGGCCGGGCACCTAATCAAGGAGAAAAAAAAAACCTTTTAAAAACACGCAGCTTACAAATGCTGTATGTATGTTGTAACTGCACGATCATTACTTTTTGGTAACTTGGCAATTAACTTCTGAGGCAATTTTTTTTCATGAAAACTACAGCCACATCTCCCACACACATTGCCTCCTGTGTACAGAATGGAAATCTAATTACTCTGTCCTGGAAAATTGCTTTATCTACCTGCAGGCTAGAAATTGCATGATAAATCCAAAAGATAACCACCAAAACAGAGAAGTAAGTCACTCAGTAATCATTTCTCAGCAAACAAAATTAATGTCTACCACGAAAAATATAGCAATTATGCCCCCCTTAAAAAAGCACATGGATAGGGGAAAAAAAAGGATAATCAAACAAAGCTTTAAAAAAAAGAATCTGAAAACCTATCTGAAGTTCAACTACCCTGCTGTCCTTCCCTCGTGCACGTTAAGTAGTAGCCAGAATAATCCTCTCACCTCTGCTCAGCTCCTGGACAGAAATACCAATCTACTGCGGGCTCTGGGAATCCTGCAACCACACACTGGAGCATGCCATTCGTGAGACTTTCATGGGTCAGGATTTCTGGTTTTGCTGTAGGAAAAGAGAAATGGCCATAGGTCAGACTGCTGGAACACCTCACCAAGGCTCCCCTCCACAGTTTCCAAATCCTTAGAACCTTCTTGAGTTTGAAGAGGACCCTGAGGGAACATATTCAAAGGGGAGCATCGGAACCAGTGAGTGGAAGGCACAGGGAGGCAGAAGCGAGGGTCAGACCAGGAAAGGGTTTCCCCCGTTTAGAGCTGCCTGGCCCCATTGTGGACTGTCCACACTGCAGGTGAGAACTCCCTGTTTGGGGTCGAGTGAACGGAGGTGGGGTTCGCAGGACCCCTGGCCGGGTTTCTGCTTCCAGTTGGGGGGTGGGGGGCAGAATTTGCAAGACTGCTTCTAATCCAAACTTTAGGATTCCAAACTGTTGTGAAGGTGGAAATCGTGTTTAAGATTCTTGCCATCAGACTTTCAAATTACTGAACCTGTCATAGAGAATTTCAAGTTATGGCACAGACTGGGATGGATAAAATTAAGAGGAGTTCTAGGAAATGAGAAGCCCCCCACCCACTTCCCCCCCTCCAAGAATGTCCTCTTTTTTAGGGGTGGGGGCAGAAGGGAGTGGGTGGAAATAAAAGAACTGAATCACCCTATTTACGGAGAAGCCAAAACATAAGAGTAAAATACAATATGGGCTTTTAAACTCCAAATTTGTATTTCAAATGCAAAATATGGACAGAAAATTTTAAGAGGAAACCAGCCCAAGAGTTTTATTCACATGTCTATCTAAACCTGTATATAATCACTGAAAAAGTAGGTTGTATCAGCAGGCATGCTCTAATTTCTGGGGAACGACAATAATCAACTGATATTCATTCAATCAAGGGTGCCTAAAAGCACTGCAAATTCTTGAGATTATTTTCTAAAGTGAAAGGAAAATGAACTTATTACATTCAGTTGTTCTACAGGAAATATAAGTGAAGGGGTCTAAGCCTTGGAGAACGAGTAAGCCGACCTGTAAGGATCTGATGGCAGGGGCGGGGATGCGCTCACCCTGGATCCTCAGTATGACATCAGACACAGAATGGGATGCACCCCACTGTGTGTGTGTGGGGGGGTGAAGGGTGTCCTGCCGCCGGCTCCCACGTTTACCAATAATCTGTCCCTCCATCAAGCCTCCTCGTGTGTCATGTGGGAATAACAACAGTCCCCATTTCATAACGATGCTGGGACAATTAAATGAGATGGAGCACCCAAAGGAGGAAGAATGTTTCGCAGACCCGAGACAGTTTTATTAACCATTAATTTATTAACGATTCAGCTATCATTTCCTATTTTGGAATACCTACCCTCTCTGGTTACCCCTCAACTGTGTTTGCCACCAGGAATATTCTCTTCAGTGATCTAAAAATCTTCAGATAGTGTGATAATGAGTGTCTTAACCCGACGCGTTGGGAATCTGACCTTGATTAGGTTGCAACTGATAGGAAAATTGTACATGGTGAGAAGATAGGGACCGACAGATCGGAAGCTCAGGAGCGTATTTCTTCAAGGGAAGGTACCAGTGTAGAACCACCTCTCAGCACCTCACCTCCTTGCAGGCAAAACGGCTTGACGGGGATCAGTGTCCACATGCATGGCACACCCACCTGTCACTCAACCTGGCCCGACGCATGGGCAGGCCATTTGGCAAATACACACAAAAGAGTGGCACTCCAAAGCGATCTCAAGGTAGGGGCATCCTTGAGAGTTTGGATCCAATGCCAGCTTTCACAAATAGAGCAAGAAGACGAGCCATCGTCTTGCGAAAGTATCCATCTGGCAAGTCTCATTTAATTATCATGGGCAACTGTGTGATTGCGCTGAAAAGTAGGACAGAACACAAAAAAACAGTGGAACTTTAGGAGAATGCTATTTGCTGAAGACGGCAGGCGCCCTAAGGCAGGTCTCTCTGGACTCCATTCAAGTGTCATCTCCTGTTCCAAGCCATCCTCAACTCTCCAAAGCCAAGTTGGTTGGTCTCTCCTCCCTCTTCCCGCAGCATGCGAGAGCACCTGACACTCTTACACAACCTTCTGGGCTGCCTCCTCCATCAGACTCTATGCTCTCAAGGGCAGAACCACATCTCCCTGATTGTACCTCTGACTCGGAGCAGAGTCTGACCTGTTGCAGACACACAAAGGAAGAGCTGTTTGAACCACTAAGTCCCCTCTAAAAAACCAAGTTCCTCGGAGTCCAAGGAATTCGATTAGAATCATAAGAAGGGACCTGGGACAAGAGCCTGATGTTGACTTTGCTGTGTTAGGGGCTCTCTTCCCACTCTTACAAGAAGCTATCCACACATCTACCTGGCCAGGTGAATTCTTCTTTAACACAGAGATTGTAGGTGAGAGGGGAGGTCTACACAGAGATGGCAAAGGTAACAGGATAGGACTTAGACTGGAATCGAGGTCCTAAGATGGATTCCCTCCCATCGACATTCCTTTTGTCACCCATCCTTCCTAATCCAAATGATTAGATTTCTTAGAGTGGAATTAAATATTAATTCAATAGGGAAAAAAAAGGCTGAAAGGGTACCTTAAGATGTTAACGATGGTTACCTCTGGGTAAAAGGATTATGGATAGTTTCTACTTTATTCTTTTGACTTATTTTCTCTCTCTTTTTTTTTTTTTTTTACGGTGAACATGTAGCTAATAATGAACCAATAAAACATTTTTTAATTAAAAAAATTGGAACAGCTCAAAATTACATAATCAATTACATTCAGCTCTGGCTACAAGTGCTCAAGATCCAAGCCTTCCAGCGTGACACCTGGTGGCAGTTACACAACGGCCAAGGCTGGCAAGTGGTGTAGTCCGGTTGGCCTACTTGTTCCCGTGTGCTGGTTAATTGGGCAGACTTTTAAGCTACCGTCTCAGGCCGGTTGTAACCCGAGGCTAGCAGAGCAGCTTTGTCCTGTTGGTCTTTAGCCTGGCCAACCAAGCCCAGAAGGTCTCTAAACATTAATGTGTGTTCGAAGTATTAGGAAAATAAAAACTAAAAAAATAAACATTTCTGCCCCCTACCCCTACCCCCATCCCAGAGATTCAGTAAGCCAAGGATCTGACCTAGCAATGCACCTTTTTAGTGGACCTACAAAAAAGATCCTGACTGGGGGTAGGATGAGGGTGAGGCAAGAGAAGCACATCAGGTGTGGAATTTAAGAAGGCACTCACCCTCCTCAAGGTCTTGCAAATACAGGGCTGGCACCTCGAGTGAGCTCTTCCTTAAATTCTACACCCCAGGCGCCTCGCCCTAATCCCAGTCGTGTCCCTAACATTGGTGATGACAGACCTCATTTTGAAAAGGCTAAATTACACGAGTACAGTTTCAGATCTACATGGCAAGTTGCACTACGAAAATGTTTAATGCATAAAGAATGAGCTAGGTATAAATCTGATTCCTAAAAATGAAAATCTGGGCTCATCTGCATTTTGTAAGTGCCTCAATGCACTGTGTAAGGCATTAAATATGCATTTTGCTTTTAAAGACACATAACTGCAATTCTCCAGGTTAAATCTGAGCTGTGGTTTCTGAGATATTCGGCAATCAGCAGTATACCAAATGACACATTCCCTAATTCCTCCCAGGTTGGAGGTTTGGATAAGCCTAAGAGGTGCATGAGTTATGTATTTCCTGCGGAGATTAAGAAAATAGCCTTTTCTCCTTTCAAAGCGTTGTGGGCCTGGGTCATTCCAGCGTCTGCAACAACACTGATCAACCTGTAGGCTGATTTCAGAGTGCTTACGACTCTACTGAGAATTTATGGCTCGTGCAATTAAAAACCCTAACCATTTGCTGATTTACCCCAAAGATATGTGATCTTGAAAAAATACTCCTTCTCACCACCATCAGGTCCAGACGGGAGGCAAGAACAAAACAAATTTTTAAGACACAGCACAGATAATAAGAGCTGGGGTGGGGTGGGAGGAGATGCACGAGTCATTGATGGGGAAGCATTTCTGAGTTGAGCTCCCCTCTTGCCCCTGAGCACCTCGACCAGTTCCTGCTAATAAACCACATTTGCCCACACTCTATAACCAGCAAAGAACATAGACTGAAGCCTCCACAAGCAATAAAAGACTAAATGAAGAGGGATCATAAGGATGCATTTTGTTTTTACGATTGTGGGTCTGCTGTAGTTTTAATGGCCACACAGCAATGCTTTCCAGCAATTTGGCCCTATTTGGGCCTGGGTCAAATCTACATTCCTGCCATAACACTGCTATGAAAAAGGAACTTAAATCAGCTAAAACAGGACTACAAAAAATTTCAGATTAACTTTCACTTATATAAGGCTATACTTAAAAAACAAAAACAAAATAAAACTGGAATAGATATCCTGAGATTTAGCCCCGCTGAATGGATTCAGGCTCCATGCTCGGCAAAGAGCCTACTTAAGATTCTCTCTCTCTCTCTCTCCCTCCCTCTGCCCTTCCCCATCCCTCTCTCCCCTTTCTCTTAAAAAATAAAAATTAAAAAAAAAAAGATTGTTAGAAACTGGCATATGGGCACTTTGATAGAAGTTTGTTTAACAAATGAAACAAAACTTCAATTGTAGTTGCCTGTATCCAGCTGTCTTTAACAGAGTTTTTACTATTAAAAAAAAAAAAATCACCCTCCTAACACAATGACATTCTAAACTAGGAGTAAGCTAACTTTTATGGTAAAGACTGAGGTGGTAAACAATTTCGGCTGTGTGGGCCTTAGGGTCTCTCTTGCAAATACTCAACTGTGCCACTGTACCACAAATGTAGCCAGACATGCAAAGCCATGTGCACAGCTGTGTTCCAATAAACTTTACTTATGGACACTGACATTTGAATTTTATCTTCACGTCTCACAAAATCTTCTGATTTTTTTCAACCATTTGACCAAAAATCTTAGTTTATGGGCCCTTTGAAAAGAGACTGCAGGCTGACTCCGGCCCTAGGACTACAGTTTGCCAACATCTGTTCTAAACAGCCAGTAAAGATCTCCTAGTCCTGAGATTAAGTTAAAAAAAATTTAAAAAGTGATACAACTAACTGCACAAAGCCTTGCCCAGCCAGAATCACGATGCTCGATTTACAGGGCACCACCGCCATGTGACCCAGACACGCAGAGGGCATGTGTAGACACACACGTGGAGGACTGGCATGTGATATAAGTGCTATTTCTCTATTCAGTAAAAGCAGTGAATTCATTTCCAACATAATTCAAAAGTGGAAGGCAAGGGTTATTGCCATAAAACCCATGGAAAAATCATGCACCTATTCTCGGGTTAATTTAAATTTACACTAAATTATAGGTGAGCCTGGATCCACGTATAAATGAAGGGAGCTAATCTGATGTAAAAACATATGGGCTCAGATAGCAAGGGAACTTCCACAGAGTCGAAGTTCCACTAACACGAGGGAAGAGTACTCACACCGTCTTTAGAAAATTATGCCCCAATTCAGGGTCCATTCCTAGCAGACGCTGACACAGTCATATAACTTAAACCTGTTTCTCCTGCTTTTCTACCATAAGCACGAAATGATGGCCAGACCACACCAACAAAGGGCCCAACGATCTAGACGGGTTTCCTGTTCTCAGTTTCGGCCTTTAACTAGATCCTCCAAATTAGCAATACACCTCACCCGACCAACCTTCTCATGATACACAAAGGAAAAAGAATACTAATACATTTCCTAAATTTTTTCAGCACATAAGAGAATCAAAGTAGACTTTAAAAGTAGGTTGCAGTGATATCCCTTTTTTCTTTCAACTCAAATGTCTACAGCAATTCTTGAAGACAGAGAGATCTTCATTATGAGAAGGAGATATTAAAGTGTCACATCAAAACAACACTCATAACTCCAAAGCATTTAACAACAAAAACTCATTTCAAATTCAGTAACAGAATCTGAAAAACAGAGCTCAGACGCTGTCAGGTATCACAAATGAACATGCGCTACCTATAAAAAGATTAATATAAAAAGACAAGAGACTACTTTTACATAGACTAGCAACCATACTAAGAAGACCTGAAAATTATTCCTTAATTTAGAACTGCCCCAAAAGCCAGGAGAGTGAAATCTTCTGTGACATATGTTTAAGACATGGGCAAGCATGAAAGATAATGACAGATGATAACCTTATTTACTGCCAGGCACTTAAGCTAGGTCACTCATTTGAGATTAAACAAGATAATTATAAACCTTAAATAAGCATTTGATGGGTTTCTTTAAAACCCCAGTCAATCATTTGTGACCCATCCCATACTATACAATGTCTCAAAACTGCACCAGATGTGGGTTTAAAAAAAAATGATGCACTATCCATGCAACAGGATACCAAAATGAGGTTGCAGACAGGTATCTCATGTCATGGAAAGGTGTACGCAATGCATTCATTATTCAGTACCAAAACACAAGCTCATGAAGCATTAGGACCTCAGTTTTGTAAAAAAAAAAAAAAAAAAAAAAAAAGTTAACAAAAAATGTTCACAAAGAACATATACAATAAGGGATATATTAAGCAACAATATAAAATGTAAACCAACTTTAAGAGGCACAATTAAAATGTGCTTCTTGTTTTTGCTTATTTGATTTTCCAGCTTTTCCTATCCTTTGTGTGACATTTTTACAATAAGAAAAAACTGTTTTAATTTAAAACTGTTTTATGTATACATATGTTTGCACTAACCAAGCTACATTTCTGGTTACTGTGATAGCCTTACAGCAAATTTTCAAAAGCAAGTAAATCAATCAGAAAGGAGTTCTATTCAGCACTGGTTTTATTTAATGTTTAAGAATTCCAGTCATTTGGGGGCACTTGGGCGGCTCAGTCGGTTGAGTGTCTGACTCTTGATTTCGTCTCTGGTCATGATCTTGGGGTCGTGGGATCAGGCCCCGGGTGGGGCTCCACACTGGGCTGGGTGTGGAGCCTGTTTGGGGCATTCTCTTTCTCTCTCTCTCTCTCTCCCTCTGCCTCTCCCCACTGCTCATGTGCTCTCTCTCTCTCTCTCAAAAAAAAAAAAAAAAAAAAAAAGAATTCCAATAATTTAATATTAGAGTAGATTTAATAGAATCCACCTAGGGGGATTTCCCTAGGGGGAAAAAACACTAAAAAGCAAAACCTCTTAAGCAAAACTCAATGGTCAAGTGTGTTAGTCATAGGCCTTATTAAAATGCTTAGCCTCTAATGCAAGAATGGTTTGGACACCCAAATGTTTGAAAGGTCCTATCAGCCCTGAAAAAAAGGGAGACAGATGGTAGAAAACATTTCTTCCTCCCAAAGAGGGAAAGTTCTAGTAACTCTGTTCTCATCTCACAGGGATCATGAAAGACACAGACCCAAAGCCCCTAAACTGAGCAATCCTTGAAGGCCAGCCCACATTACCATTTAACCCTGGGTGAAGGTCCCTGAGGACTTCCAGCCAGGTGGGTGACTCAGAGGGCTGGCTGGCCAGGGGGTCTAAGCCATCTACTTACGTGGCTGACTTGACACACCTGCCCTCACCTTTGGCAAATGTGCCACTTTGTCTGCGGGGTGCTCCCCTTCAGAGTGGCTTCTCCCTAGGAGGACAGATTGAACTATGACCAAAACTACATAAAAGGCAGCCCAGATTTTGCAAACGTGGTCAAAGAGAAACTTTCTCATCAAGAGACCTCACTCTGGATGATTTATTACTTTCACTGATACGGGCACGCTGTATGATCTATAAATAATTGCTCATACCAGACAGGATGTTAATTACATGATACGGTGATTTAGAAATAATGCATTATTTAGCATTTCCTTAAATCGTTTCAACCCACTGTTAACACTGCCGTAAATGAAGTAGAGTCGGTGACTTTGAAAGTTAATTTGGTGTACTTCTGCAGTCATTTTGGATAGCCGATCTAGCTTAACAGGACATGTGTTCCACATAAGCCCGATGGTGAAGGGCAAGCCCCTGAGTTCTCTCTATATGCTTGTCCTCCCTCCCTTTCTGTGACCACCCCCTGAGCCACCCCCCCAGTACCACAATACTCTGACTCACCTGGCGAGGTTTGTGATTAAAGGGCAGACCTTTAAGACTGGCCAGAGATCTACTTATGGCCCCTCAATACCATTTACCCCAAATTTTAGATTCACAAAGCTGATCTTGGAAAGGTTACCCGATAATGTGTTCAAGAGGCATTTTAAGACTATGGGTGAATCAAAAAAACCAAAATGAGGTGATCACCCACACCGTTAGCACGTGTATTACCAAAAAGATAAGAAATAACAAACGTTGACAAGGGCACAGAGAAAAGGGAACCCTCGTGCACTGTTGGTGGGAATGCAGACTGGTGCCACTGCAGAAAAGAGCATGGAGGTTCCCCCCGAGAAATTAAAAACACAACTACCAAAGGATCCAGCAAGTCCCACTTCTTCATACATATCCTAATGAAACAAAACTACTACCTTGAAGAGAGATCTGTACTCCCATGGTCACTGCGGTATTACTTACACCAGCCAAGGTATGGAAACAACCTAAATTTCCTTCGATGGATGAGCGGATATAAGAAAATGTGATACACACAGACACTGGATTATTGTTCAGCCTGAAAAAGAAGGAAATCCTACCATTTGCAACAACAAATTAGGTTGGATAAACCTAGAGGGTATTATGTTCCATGTAGAGAAAGACAAATACTGCATGGTATCACTTAGATGGAGTCTTTAAAAAAAAATCAAGTTCATTGAAAAAGAGTAGAAAAGTGGTTGTCAAGGCCTAAGGGATGGGAGGAATGGGGAGAGGCATTAAAGGAATACAAACAGGTGTAAGACAAGTAAGGTCTAGGCATCTAATGAATTACATGGTGACTATAGTTGATAACTCTGTATTACATAATCGAAATTTGGTAAGAAAGTAGAACTTAAATGTTCTCACCAAAAAACAAAACAAGCACCCTGCCCCCCCAAAACCCCAGAAAATCAAAAACAAGAAGGGTAAACATTAACACGTAAGCTGATGTGTTAATTCACTTGATGTGTGTGGGGGGGGGGGGGCAGTTTTTTTCAAAATGTTTACATATATCAAAATCATGTATACACTTTAAAATCTTATTTTTCCCAGCTTTATTGGGGTACAATTGATAAAATTATAAGTTTATTAGATCTTCTTAAAATCATTCCACAGGGGAAAAAAAATCATTCCACAGTTGTGAAAAAACAATTGTTTTATCATATTAATCATACTTTCCACCATCATGTAGGTTACTTCAGGATTCACATGGGGCATTTGAAATTATATGTCAAAATAAACTCATTGAATATGTACATTACTAACATTTAAGTCCACTGCAACGTTTGAGATTTAATCAAGAAATATTGGGTGGGGAGGGAAAAGAGACAGTGGATCACTTAGAGTTAAATGTGCATTTGGCTTTTTATTTGTCCTAGATCTGGTAAAAACCTCAATTGTGTGACATTTATTGCAAACAAAGAGACCATAAGTTTCTAACCAAGTATCATAGGCTACATATAGAACCTTGGTGGTGTCGGTTTTTCTAATACCTCTAAGAATTTTAGAAAGAGTAGGTCCTATTAGGAAAGCACTTTTATTATGTATATTATGTCATTGTAGCTAAATATATTTATTTTTTTAATTTTTATTTATTTATGATAGGCACACAGTGAGAGAGAGAGAGACAGAGACACAGGCAGAGGGAGAAGCAGGCTCCATGCACCGGGAGCCTGACGTGGGACTCAATCCCAGGTCTCCAGGATCACGCCCTAGGCCAAAGGCAGGCGCTAAACCACTGCGCCACCCAGGGATCCTGCTAAATATATTTTTTAAAACAAGAAAGCATGTTCGGGTAGCTCTATAGATTTTAGAACTCTTTCCTCCCAATTTTGATCTGCAAAGGAAACAAATGGCCAATTTTACCAAAGATCTCAAACTTAAAAATAAAAAAAGATTTTATGTATTTATTTGAGAGAGAGCGAGAGAGACCACAGAGGGAGATGAAGAGGGAGAGGGAGGAGCAGATTGGTCACTGAGCGGAGAGCCCGACGCGGAGCTGGATCCCAGGGCCCCAAGATGATGATCTGAGCCAAAAGCAGATGCTTAACCAACTGAGCCATCCAGGTGCCCCTCACACTTCTTTTTGGAACTAAGAACCTGAGTTCTTTTTTTTTTTAATTCAATTTCTTAAAAGATTTTATTTATTCATGAGAGACACACAGAGAGAGAGGTAGAGACACAAGCAGAGGGAGAAGCAGGCTCCCTGTGGGGAGCCCAATGTAGGACTCGATCCCAGGACTCCGGGATCACACCCTGAGCCAAAGGCAGACGCTCAACCACTGAGCCACCCAGGAGTCCCAGAACCTGATTTCTATATACATCTTCAATAAGTAGGGCAAGGGTGATTATAGTAATGCAAATTCAATGTTTTTGTTGTTTGCTTTTTTAATAAAAACTCCGCCCCACCTTCCCCCCCAGCCAAAAAAAAATGGGGTGGGGGGACACCTGGGTGGCTCAGTGGCTAAGAGTCCTACTCTTGATTTTGGCTCAGATCACGGTCCCAGGGTCATGAGATTGGAGCCCCCCTTCAGGCTCTGTGCTGGGTGTGGAGTCTGCTTAAGGTTCTCTTTCTCCCTCTCTGGTCCCGACCTCAACCCCACACACTCTCTCTCTCTCATTCTCTCTAAACCAAACCAAACTAAACCAAAACAAAACAAAAAACCAAAAAACTCCCATCAGTTTCCACTGGGAGTTCTGCTCAAAAATAGCAAACATGTCATATAGCTCTTGCCCTTTATACACCACCTTTAATGCCATGGAGCCAACTAACAGACCCATGTAAATCATAGCTTGGTTAGAGGAGTTAAAAACAGACCTAAAACATTATCAAGTTTAATATGCTACACATTTTTCTCTAACACAAACTGATAGAACATGGTATTTTTTAAAGCCTCCCACATAAGCAATTAAAACACACACACACACACACACACACACGCATACACACGTACACGCACATGCTCAATGTACTCAAATCTACATGTGGAGTTTTTAAAACAAATGAATTTTTCAACGATCAAACATTTAACCATTCAAAATCGGGGATTTTCATAAGCATTTCTCCCAGTTGAATCTATTAAGCAATTATGCAGCAATGTCACTGAGGAAAAGTCACTGAATTTCTGCACTAATATTATGCATTTATTATTCTGATTTTTATCAATTCTAATTTTTGCACAGCAGAATTCCTTCCCTCCTTGGGGCTAAGCTTATTTACAGAACAAATCACACAGTGGATCTACTTGGCTCAGCTGAAATGTTATGTCAAAACGGACACAACCGCTCCGATTTTAAATTTCAAAACTATTTTTAGCTTTTGATTTTAAAGTGTAACATTAGAAACCTTATCCAATTAAAAAAAATCGACAAAGTGATTAGCTAACATTATCTGTAAAGAGCGATTGGACACACTTCACAAGAGGTAGATGTTTTTTAAGTTTCACACAAAAATACCACCTCTGTCAAAGCATGTGGAGCTCAAGAAATCCAATGTGTTAGGTAAATGAAAGAAATGCCTTTTGTCGGTTAAGGGTTTAGAACAAACTGACAGCAACGAAAGACTTCCTGAAAAACTTCACCTAAGTGGGGAGACACTAAACCACCCTTATCTGTGTGCCCAGTGCCATGGAGCAGCTGTTCATCAGTTGATGCTGGGTGGGCATCTGAGACCTGGGCCCCCGAATAAACAAAGTCCTGCCCCAACAGGGAATCCGCCCCCTCCAAAAAAAAAAAATCATTTGGGAAGCTTAATGTGGTTCCCTATCTAGTTTCAAAGAGGCAGGAGTTCACCAGCAGAGGTGACTAACACCAATTGTGCGGATGGCAAATGAGCCTGGTAAGTAAAATGGCAGCAATTTTGTCACCAGAAAAATGGGACTTCAGAGACATCTTTGTAAGGTCAGTGACCCACAGCCTCCTTGACCTTGAAGCCAGGGAAAGACAGATGCAAATGGCACAGAGTTTTATAAAATTCCCCACTCCCAAGTAGGGCTGAAGTGAGGCCTGTGGAGTAGGCCATGGCCATGATCTGCTGTTACTGGTCCGCAAAGAGGTGAGGTGCAGCTGACAAGAAGCACTTAGCAGGAGCATCCTGACAGTCGGTTTTCTATCTATGGAATCTCCTTAAAAAAAAAAAAATTTAAACTTGGGTTTTGCATACATCTCTATTCTTATTCAATTCACTTTCCTAGTGATAGGTTCTTACCATATTTTGTAGCAAGGATTGATCCCGAATAATTTGGAAAATTAAAAAAAAAAAAAGGTCCTTTCCCATAGACAGTTTGAGAAGCACTGCACTAGAGCACCCAAAAATCCAGTTTTGGGTGGATAATATGCATATTCGACTCATAAGAATACTGATTTACCTGTAATCGTCTCTTAAGTTACTTGAATATTGAGATTTTTCAGAAGCAGGTAATTTTGCCCATGTGCGATATGCTAAGCTCTCTGATTAACATCTGAATTAATCTAGAGCTATTTGAAATGCAGGCCAATGAGATACCATATAATCAACACTGTTCTGAGGAAGGGAGACGTTAATGAGTATGATTCCCTCAAAAAAAAAAAAAAAAAAAAAAGGTAAATTCTGTGGTCAAACAAGTTTGAGCTGTATACCCCATCCCACAGCCTCCTCCTGGCACATTAAGAATCCTGACAAAGTCTGTAGTTAAGAAATTCGTCTGGCGGGGGATCCCTGGGTGGCTCAGCGGTTTAGCACCTGCCTTAGGCCTAGGGTGCGATCCTGGAATCCCAGGATCGAGTCCCACGTTGGGCTCCCTGCATGGAACCTGCTTCTCCCTCTGCCTGTATCTCTGCCCCTCTCTCTCTATGTCTATCATAAATAAATAAATAAATAAATAAATAAATAAATAAATAAATAAATCTTAAAAAAAAAAAAGGAATTTGTCTAGCTCCACAGATGTGATTTTAAGGATCCTGACAAGGTCTATAGTTAAGAAATTTATTTAGCTCCACAGATAAGAGCCTCTTGTTCTTGGAAATGAGGACCGAGTTAAAAGACTCCAGATTAGGAATCCAAAGCCTTGAGTATCACTTTTCTGTCTTCATTTGCAGCTGGATCATGCTACCCCTACCCCGTACGGCTGAGCTGCAGCACCAACGAAGTAACTTGTAAAATGACTTCACAGAAGGTCAGCTCTTTGAGGACAAGAAACTGGCACCCCTCCTTTGTTCCCACAGCCCCTCCTGCACCCCAACACACACACAAACACACACACGAAGCACTCAGCACAGTTACTAAGCTATCCCCTAGGGAATGTTCCAGATTGTCTCCTAATCCCCCACCTCCCAACACACACCCCGGATGGCTAATCCCAATGGTGGTCCTGTTGTTGACCACTCCCCTGGAATTCTGTGTCTGTGGAGGCCTCCCATCCCCTGGTCCCCTGGTCCCCTGGCTGGTGTGGTGCATCAGACACCTGCTGTCCTTCCCTGGATGTGCAGATGGGCCCTAGAGGAGAGCCAGGAGGGTGCCCTGCACGGAGCAGAAGCCCCCCAGCTGGCGAGCATGCTCCCTTGGCCTCAACCTCTGTCCAAAGCCATTTCTCTGAGATGCTGCAGGGGCCACAGCAGGGCAGGACTCAGGTGTTCAGGTTCCCACGCCCAAAGCCATCCTCCCGCCCAAACCACCTGCTCCCTCTCCCACAGTCCCCACGTGCTTTGCAGGAGGGTCTCGTTGAGCTGGATCGATATTGCATTCGTCTTAGTGAGAGAACAATCTCAACACAAATAATAACACAACCCTGAAAGAGAAAGCGCTCTAACAGAGAAATCATGACGGAGCCTGATAGCATCTCTTGCCCAACTAACACCATAATCCAGGTCCTATTCAACCTCTGGCTCCCCATTTCAACAATCAATAATAATACATTTTCCCCCCCTCACATGACGGTTATTTTTAACTTCTCTGGCTCCTCTGTTTGCTTCAACGGCAGCACCCGGAATCCGAGTGACCTCTGCAAGGTCACGTGGTCAGTGAAATGTAGGGCAAGGAATTGGTTTTCGTACACATTCTTCCAACCACCAAACCACAGGGTCTTTGTTAAGGTCAAAATTATCATGAAACATTATTTACATAGTACACAACGAGCTCAGTGCTGCAGCTGTTCCAAGCACGAGCCACAACTTAAAATAATAAAAAATAAAAAGATAAGGGACCGTTCGTTTTACTCACTGTTCACATAAACATTAAATGTCACCGAAGAATTGACATCGGAATTGGACACTTGAAATGTGTAAGTGCCTCCTTCGTTCCCTTTTAATCTGGTTAGATGAAGTTCACTCACATATCTACAAAAGATAAAATAGAAAAGAAAAGAAATCAAGCACTCGTGAATGGCCTGCCTCGGGTGAGCATCTTGTCCACAGTTTCTCTCTGGAAACACACGCCTGTGGGAGGAAGAACCAGACTAAGCACTTCACTCAGTATTAACAGGATCCATGTTAACAGATACAAACCTATAGGCATGTATTGAATTTGGGCCCAATGGCTGAGTGGGGAGAGGCTTTCATGGCCTCGTGGAGGCCGCAGCCTCTTTGGCCTCCTGGCTGTCCTCATGCCCAGGTCCCCATCTGCCCATAATCCTTCCCCGGTGTCCTGAACTCACCCGCCCTGCTGCCCTATAACGCTGTGCCCCTGGCAGGGCCCCCAGACGAGCAGGTGCCCACATGGAGGACCCTCACCTTCCTTCTTGCAAAAATCGTAATCTCCCATTTCTCCTTTCACCCCCGCTACTTCTTCCTGGCATCCTTTCCAGTATGTGCTATTCAAGCTTCTGTTTTCCTACCGGGATGATACTAGATACCGCTGTGTAGACTGAGCCCACAGGCCTGCCAAGGGAGTTCCCCACATGGGCACTGATGTGGGTGGAGCGCCCTGGGCAGCCCTTGACCCGTGTGAGCAACATACACAACCGCCCAGACATACACAGTGGCCTCTTCAGACTTTCATCTCCTCTCACAATGCACACGCCCCCGAGCGATCCACTCTCACAATCAACTCCTTGCTGTTTGCTCACAGCTTTCAAATCTTTACCTCTGGTTCAGAGTTCTTGGTCCTTCGCCTCCTCTACAGAGCTATTTGCATGCCTGCATCTCCCTGCCTCGTGGGTACAAGCTTATAATGATTCACACCTGCGACATCCTCCCAAGTCTTGCCCTTGGACAGTTGGCCCCTTTTGGACACTGACTGCCTCTCTAGGTCTAGGGCTGATGAGTGACTGCCCGTGGAGAGGGACAAAAGCTCTGGAGAGCGCCCCTGAGATCAGCCTGCCAATCACCCATCCATCCTTTCTTTCCTCCTTTACCCTTCCTGTCCTGCTCTCCCTCTCCCTTAATGAAGCTCTTGACCCAGAATCCCTGTCTCAGGCTCTGCTTCTAGGGAACCTGCCCTTGATACTTCCTACCTGAATGTCCACACTCAAGAGCCCATGGACATTCTCAAATTCAACCAACCCCAAAAACTCATGGTCTTTGCCCTCCCAACCCTTCCCACTCCTCCTTGAAAGACATCACCTCTCACCATCCAACGTAGCTGATAAATACAGAATCTGAAGGGGTATCTTCAGCTCCTACCTCTCTCTCCTATCCCCTCAATCGCTGAGTCTTACTAAAGAGGTAGCCTGGATATCTCCCGAATCCATCCTCCTCCCTCCAGCCCCTGCACCTTGACCCAGGACAGCCTCATCTCTCACCCATATTCCTACAACAGCCCATAGCTCTTCACTGGGGGAAAAAAAAAAAAAAAAAAGTCTATGAAGGCATCCACTTCTGTTAGCCATTTGACCTTGGTCAAGTTACATCAAGACTCATTTGTGTCTCAGTTTCCTCTTCTCAGAAATGACAAGAATAAAAGTGCCTGTCCATGGGGTTTGTGAGGACTGAAATTATTGACTTAATATATGGAAGGTACTGAGAACAGTGCAGCGCAGGCAAGAGCACCTGCAGCCTACATAAAGTAAGCTACTTTTATGCTTTTGCTTTGTAATTTTTATTATTTTTATTAATTTTATTTTTACTTACTATTTTCATTTTATTTTTTACTATTTTATGATTGCTACTGTTTTTTGTTAGAAATGTCTTGAGGATCAAATAAGAGATGTGGGGGCACGTGGGTGGCTCAGTCAGTTAAGCATCCAACTCTTAGTTTTGGCTCAGGTCATGATCTCAGGGTCGTGGAACTGAACCCCGCATGGGCTCTGAGCTCAGGGAGGAGACTGCTAAAGTTTCCCTAGGCTCCTCGCTGTGTGCGCTTGCTCTTTCTCTCTCAAATAAATTAAATCCTTAAAAAAAAAAGAGAGAGAGAGAGAGGTGTGATGTCATAGAACTTGGAGTGGAGTTCACTGCCTGGACCAAAGCTACTGAATGAATGAGGCTTAGTTTTCATTTAGTTGGTTGTTTTATTTATTTACTTATTTATGTATTTATGTATTTATTTGAGACAGAGAGAGAGGACATATCTATTTATTTATTTGAGACAGAGAGAGGACATGCAAGCTGTGGGACCAGAGTGGGAAGGAGCAGAGGGAAAGAGGAGGAGAGAAGCAGACTCCTCACTGAGCCGGGAGCCCAACTCCAGGCTTGATCCCACGACCCTGAGATAATGAGCTGTGCAGAAATCAAGAGTCAGAGGCTTAATGACACAGGCACCTCTCTTTTTCTGACAGTTCTCATTTTTTATTTTTAAAGATTGTATTTATTTAAAGATTTTTATTTATTCATTTGAGAGAGAGAGAGAGCGCGCGTGCACAAGCCGGGGGAGGAGGAGAAGGAGAGGGAGAAGCAGATTCCCCATTGAGCAGGGAGCCCAACGCAAGGCTGGATCTCACGACCTGAGCCAAAGGCAGATGCTTAACCCACTGAGCCACCCAGGTGCCCCTGACAGTATTTTTAAAAAGGTTTCAAAGCACTCACTTTCCTCTTTTCCTCTGAAAAATAATTTAATGTGTCCCGAGAACGTGCCATTCCCTGCTTTCAATCATCCTCCATATCAGAAATGTGAAAACTGATGCACAGACTTTTTGCACGGGTTTTAAACACGACACAAAAGGAAACACTGGCCTGAGGATTCAGGAAGGAGCCCCACACTTCCTCCTATGCCAGGTGTCCTCTCACACACTTATGGGCCACAAAAATAGGATCTGGTACGCCAAGGGAAGTGGGGGGAAATGTCTAATCCCCAGTGCAAGGCTCTTCTCTTACCTGATATTACTTTCATTGTCAGACTTGGGATAATCTTCCCATTTATCAGTGAAGGTTCTGTTCATATAGATCCACTGCTGGTGCTCCGGTTTGGGATATGCCTCATATTCAACAATCAGATCCACATTCTCTCCATCATTTACAAATATTGTAGTACTCATCATGGGGAAGATATTAATGAATCCTTTATCTAGTTATAACAGAATAAAACAGGGAGAAACTATGATCCACAACCACACAACAGAAAACACAGCTTCACCTTTGGTTATAAGGACAGCGGACTGGGGTCAGGTATTAAGAATATTTTGACTTGCCATTGTACCTTTTTTGGGTCTTTTTGCTCTTGTAGAATCACCATCATAAAGTGAGAAAGGACAGCCCTGAAATGTTCATTCTCCCACCTGTCTCTCAAGCAACTCTCTTAAAGATCTAGCACCATCTTGTTAAAAGTCTTCTAGAATGACTGGTCCTGATGCTTCTTAGGTCAAAAAACCTTTGGACTAAATAGTCATACCCAGACTCAATATAAATGTGATGATATGAAGGTGTCCAAAATCAAGATGAAGAAGAGATCCTAATGGTCAATGAAGATGTTGAAAGAACACCGTTTAGTATTTGAAGAAAAATAAACATCCATCTTCTCATCACATCATGTATCACAGATGAAATGAAGGACAGCACCTTAATAACCCTACCGTATTTTTAACTAAACAGAATTAACTCCTATCAAACTTCTAGGTGGAGAGGGGGAAGGGCAGTTTTCTAGGCTTTTTAGGAACCACGGAAGAAAAAGAATCATAAAATCATAAAAATCCCAAGAATCTGAATATATAAGCTTTTTTAAATGTCTATATAGTAAAAGTAAGGTAATAAGAAAAAGAACATGAAAATATAGATGGAAAATATTTAAACTAGTACTTAAAATAAGGCGTCACTCTTCACTTATTAAAAATAGCAAAACTTCAATAAAGCTGCTAAAAAATAAAGTATATCCATCCTGTGGAAAAATAGGAAAACTAATTTGAAAGAAACTCAATAATTTTGCAAGTGTGGTAAAAGTAGCACGCCGAATTACACGCTGTAAATTGGCACAACTCTTTCAGAAAGCATTTAGCAATATAGATTTTCTATAATTATCTATTCTCCCATTTAACCCTGTAATTCCCATTTGAGATCCCTTTTTAGTGGATAACTACAGACCAAAGGAACAGCTATCTACCCTGGACATAATAATTTTCAAAATCAGAGAACTGGTTTCTCAAGCAGCCCTTAGAAATGGTTAAATGATAATAATATAAGAAAGAGTTTGGAAAAAATTATTGCCCATATTAGTTTTATGGCCACCATTTATGGAATGTTTACTATGTGCCAAGAACTGCCCTATGCAGTTTAGCATACACTCTAATTAATAATTATGGCAAATATATAATTGTATAACAATACTGAAAGAGAACACTTAGAACTCCTAATTTATACATGAAAAATATCCAGTCCTGGAAAACTAAATGGTTAGCTACCCAAAGGCAGAGCCCAGATGGGAGTACAGGTTCATGAGAAGCCAAGGCTGGCCTCTTCTTACAGTAGCAAATTCCCTAGATTCTCTACTTTCAGTTAGAGAGAGAGAGTGACATCCTATGTGTAACTGAAACCCTGCCGCGTTTAAAAATATAAGCAATTCACCAAATCTTAAAAACAGTTATATCACATTAGTAGAAGGGTTTTCACATTTTATTCTTCCATTTCTTTCCCCAAATTTAAGAATTGTAAAATTTAAAATTACTCATTATTTTTGGCACTACTCGGTTGAATATGTTAAGGTCCTACATGAGTTGTCATTCTAGTATTTACTGCCCTTTAGTTTCCTAGAGATTCAGAATAAGAAAAAGAGTCCAACTGCACCAATGAAAAGGATGTGTCACAGATGAGAATAAAAAATCACCCAGGTGAAAGCTGGAGATGGAAACCACCACCCTGTTCTATTCTAATGCCTGAATCATAAATGAAGCTCCCTCTGCCATTTTTAAAGCAAATTTAGATCTTCAGTTAATTTTGAAGGAATAAATCTTTCATCAGAGCGCTATGTTACAGTTTCAGGTTCTTAAGGTCATAAATTGATCCCACACAATGCAAAATACTCAAATATTACGGACCACAATATTTGCACTGAAATGAGTTCCCTCATCATCACCATACATAAAATACTTAAGTTCCTCCTGAGTTTTCCAGAGCCCTTTGGCTCAATATACCTTTATGTCCTTCAAATTCATGAAGTATCAGAATTATTCAATTCAAAGAATTCCATCAGGGTTGTTTTAACATAAAGTATGATTTTTTTCAGGTACTTCTGCATTAAGAAATTGGTGATGCATTAATATTTAATCAGTACAAACGCTATGCGAGGTACTTCTATGAAATCTATTGCCTTTTCTCCTCTCTATAACCTCTGGAGTTAGAGGTAGAGTTACTCAGAAGAGAAAATGCAGGCAGAGTTAAAGTAGGGTGCATTCGAAAGTTGGGTGGCACGGCCCCAACTTAAAACCAGGTGGGGACCATCCCAAAGCCACTCCACATGGTATCCAAATCCTCCTACCCCCAGCCCCGAAAGAAATTACTTTTCTCTTTGTCTCCTCCTGTTCCATGTCCCATCCCAACCCATCCCAAAACAATAAAAAACCAGATTCAGGTTTCAGAGCCACAAGCCTTTCCAGTTACACAGTTATATTCTTGGAAATTGATGAATGGATTTTAAAAATCTGATTACATACAATAATATGTTCAAAACATCCTTACTAATTGCTTTCTGGAGCTGAAGCTGATATATCAACATGCTCCCTAATCAACTTAGCAAATTAGCACTTATGGAGTTTAATATTTTAAAAGCATAGCTTTCCATTCAAATTAATAAATGGTTCACAATCACGTTTAGGGAAAAAGTAATACTCTTTCTGCATGCTGGTTCTATCATTGCAAGTAAAGCGTGTTTCCCACGTTTAGTCTGGTGAGATGCTTTCCATTACAACATGGGCAGAAATGCCAAAATTATATGAGATTATTGTGGGATAAATCACAGACCTCTAACACTGCTTCATAAATTATTGAGGAAACATGGGGGAAAGAGGAGAAATGAAAACAAATATCACATCATTTTATTATTGCTCATGATGAAGAAATCTGCCACCCTACCAGTACTTAATCAAAGTCAAGCACAGAGACTGTACTTGCATTAAAAAAAAAAAAAAGCACAAGAGATTAAATTCAAACAATACAAAACAAAACAAAGAAATGTGTAAATAAAGCGATTTAAAAATTACTATTATTTCCAGTAAATCAAAAAAACATCCAGGACATTCACTATCTTCTGCTCCCATTAAGTAAATCTTGGAAAATAAATATTTAGTGAGATTTCCAGAGTAGGGAAGGAAACTAAACCACTTGTGCATACCAGCTATGATGGGGTTAGGATTATAGGGTACCATGACCCAGTTTATGCTGCGCAGAACCAATGATTCAGGCCCCAGGGGACCTCCTTCCTGAAGGTTCACACTATGGCCTACAAGGCTGGAGGATGGGGTAAAGTGAGCAGTGTCCTAGGAAGAAGCAACCCAACTCAGCCCTTCCTGTGACAAATGAACTAGACCCATGAGTGGTAAAAAGATAAACCAAAGGCTCAGGTGCCCCCCTAAAAGGTTCAGAGAACTACTTCAGGTTCTCAGCATCTGCACTCCTCCACTGAGAAAGTCCACACCCATTTCTAAACTCAAGTCATTCAGTAAAGACTAGAATTTTTGAAAAAGTTCTACTTAACATCTTATTTGTTTAGTAGGGAGGGGAGGGAGGGATGGGAGAAAATGACCCATTTAAACAACTTCAGTTACAAGTTTCTACTTCCTCTTTATTAAACTGGTGGAATTTGCTTTTGTGCTCTGGTTGGAAAAGGCGACAGTGATCATTTTCATTCATTCATTCATTCATTCATTCATTCATGTGGTGACAATTAAATTTCTAGTAATCTCTTCAACATTCTATTAACATAAAAGGGAAGCTATCTAGCAATTTCTTCTTTCACTACTGCCAGTAATTTATACATTCTGATAGAGATATTTACCTACTACTTCCAAGGTTGTTGTGACATTTGCTGATCCAAAAGTATTATTGGCGTAACACATGAACACTCCAGAATCATTAACTCTTGCTGAGCTGATAATCAACTTTTCCTGACGTTCAAAATTGAAGTCACCGTGATGCCAGCTATTACTCTGTGTCTGTGCATTAGTCTGCTGGTTTTGGAAAGAGAGAAAAAAAAAATCAAAGATTACCATAAAATTTATATTCAGGATCTTTCCTAGATAAATTAAAAATAGCAGCAATTAACTTCTCCATATTAACATTCATTATACACTACTTAAGTAAGAATAATAAAGCATCATGACAAGTCTGTCATTGGAACACTTCATATTACAGGATTATATTGAAAGATAGTCATTATTAATGATTGGAAAAAACATGAAAATTCATTTCATAATAACCATGGCATACATAATTCCAAATTCTCTGCAGCACTAAATATTTTAACAGTGCCAAATTTTAGAAGTTACTATATAAGAAATATTACTGAATACTGATACTTTACATTTAGTCAGCATAGTTAGGTCGTATCAAGAACTCAAATCTTCCAGTTAATCAAAAACATCCAGTACATTCACTACATTCTGCTCTCATTAAGCAGATCTTAGAAAATAAATAGTGAGATTTCCAGAGTAGGGGAAAAAAGCGACACCAATTGTTCATAGTTAGGTCATATCATTATCTCTATATCCCAGTGATTGAAAGAAAACACATCACTAATAATAATATTCTATTTTATTAACATTTATATTATTTTCACGAATAAAAATTGAACCACAATGTCTAAAACTAACTTGGAAACTCATCCTACAGTTCTTATCCAGTAGAATTTTGGCAACTATTAAAAAGAGTTCCAAAGTATGTGAGACGTCTAAGACCAAACCCCAAATTATTTAAGCATGAGTGGAAGAGAAAAAGTTGCAAATTTACTCTTGTGATATCACCATTCTACTCATATTATTTGTCTGCAGACAAGACACAGAGAGATTTCTTGTATGGAAAACATCACGGGAATAAAACATAACATAAACTATAGTCACTCTGAAAATATTAGAGGGAGTACTATAGAACTTTCTGCATCTTCCAAATTTTCAGTAAAATGAACACATTCCTACAGAAAAAAATAACAACTGGAAAAAAAAAAAAAGGAAACAGGAGCTGATGTTGACATAAAAGGAGACCAAGGGTAATGCGCTGGCCAGGCTATGGTCAACCTATTAGCATGAGACCATTCTGACACTACTGTAAATCAGAACAATCCCTGTGGAAAGCAATTTGGCTGTTTGTTCATACCCCTGATCAATTCCAGCAAACTTATCTCAAGGAAATAACTCAATTTTTTAAAAAAGCTGCAAAATATTTACTACAGTGAAATCTCAGAGATGACCTAAATGTATACCAAGTATCAAAATTATAAATGTGAAAATAAGAAAAAGGTTCATATTACTTAATAAGCATAAACCGAGTGTACCTTAAAACTGCAAACATGTGGTGATACATATGCATGGGAGCAGAGGGAAAAGAAATATGAAAAAAAAAAGTGGGCAATATAGTATTTATAAAGACCAGACACACAAAGAATACTGAGCTCTTGGAATGCTTGAGGTCCAACTTGTGTTATAAATATAAAGTATGCCCCAGATTTTGAAGCCTTGTTATGAAAAATAGTAGTGCAAAATAACCCATTGATATTTTTTATGTTAATTACATTGATAAGATAATATTCTGGCTATACTAGGTTAAATAAAATGTATCGATTTTACTCTGATCTGTCATGTGCCTACTAGAAAATGTTAAATTACATAGGAGGCTCACATTTTATTTCCCATTGCATAGTACTACAACATGCAATGGTGGAATTATATCTGTTTCTCTTTTCCTCATGTTATTATATTTTTGGAAATTTTTTTTACATTAAAATGAGCATACATAAGAGCAGACTGCCAAAGCGGAATGTTTTGAAATAAAAAGAAGAGAAACCTGCTTTCTTAACTAACTGTGAGATCTTGAGCAAGTGAAGGATACTACTAGTCTCAGCTTTTGTTTCTATAAGGAAATGAGAGGGGGGGGTGCCTGGGTGGCTCAGTAGGTTAAGCATCTGCCTTTGGCTCAAGTCATGAACTCGGGGTCTTGAGATGGAGCCCTGCGTTGGGCTCCCTGCTCAGCAGGAGTCTGCTCTTCCCTCTGTCTCTCTCTTTCTCTGTTTCTCCCTCCCTTGCTTGTTCTCTCTCTCTCTCAAATAAATAAAAGGAAATAAGAAAGCAGAGGTCTTTAAAGGCCTTTTCATTTTGAAGCACAATGCAGATATGAAGACACTCTCTTCCAAGAGATTCTTCTAATAATTGGCAGAAATCTGCCATTTCACTGCAGAAGAGCAATCAAGAAGATGCAGTAGCAAGGTGAGGGGACACTGTTTTGTCCTCTCCCAGTCCACCAGGTTACAGACTTCTCTGCAAAGACAGAGTGACAACAGACAGCTAACATACCACATTCTAGATTTGTCCTATAGATATATGTAGCCCAAGGGTCTATAACAAGGAGCTAAACAGGAACAATGAACACATGTCAGCGCAGGAAGGAATAGCTTGGTCCTATGTGACACAATATCAACACCTAAACCCAAAGACCTTAATTCAGGATGATGTCAAATAACATAATTAAAAGTAAAAATACAAGGGTTTAGAGGCACTAGGAAAGCTAACCAAGATTCACAAGTGTTGAATAAACTCCAAGACTCTCTTAGGGTTTAAAACAAACAACTGCAAAAACTCTAGAATAGTCATTTTATCCTAAATTTCTCTGTGAGTTTTAAACTTATTCTAAACGGTCAGAATCAAATACCAGGAATTTTTAAGATAATTTGATAGCGCTCACAGTGCTAAGTATTCCGAATGAAGCCAAAGGATATCAACAAAAGATTCATGGATGAACCTTGGCATGGAGCCACGAGCCCCATCTGCAAGTCACACATTACATATTGTTTGCATGTGATTTGGTTTTCCTTAACCCTTGAGGTGCACACTGGGATTTCCCCAAAGAGCTCCCAACACTGAAGGCTTATCTAGCAGCGCCAGTGGATTAATTGGGAATGGCATGCAGGACTCCTGGGAAAAGTGGTTCAGAACAAAACTGCCTGGGGCAATTGAATTTCTCATGAAAAAAGGCTAATTTTCAAGTTATACAGAAGCTCAAATACACACATGGTCTAAACCGTTCTCTCATCTGAAATCAAGGATTATGGAAAGCCAATTAATATAGGATTGCATTCCGTAGGGTTAGTCAAAAATCCATACATAAGCTATTGTTTTTATTAAATTATATGATATAGAAACTAAAACTTGTTTCTTTGAGCCACTGGTCTGAAAGAACAAGACTCTAGTACAATCCATTCTCTAGTCAATGGCAGGCTTCATTAGCAAGGTATCATCCATCACAAGTCTATGTGAATACCATCATAGTACTTTGCATTATGCTAATCACCATGGTTACTTATGGAGCAAAGAATTCTTTAAAGAGGCATGAAATTGCCCATGTTGAATACAGAGCATGAGAAGGAAGGAGAAGAGGAGTAAGAGGAGGAGGAAAATATATCATTTCTTTTCTCCCATGTAATGCATATGTGTGTTCTGAAGAAAAACCACTGTGATAGCAAATTACCTTAGATGGCCAAGATTATGCAAATAAAAATTACTGAAAATTCGGTCGATGGGAATTTTAAAGCAAAATATTTGGGAAATTAGAATTTGAAAGACCTTGCTATTAATGATTATTTAGAGAGATAGGGGGGGAAAAAAACTTCATATAACTGGCCAAATTTTACTTAAGATATGCCTTTCACAGTATCTGACATATAGGAGACATTCAATATGCATTTGTTAAATGAATGAGAACTTAAACATGTCCAAATGTTTCAAATTAAAGATAACCATTTTATTAATAGTGACTAAAACAAATAGAAAACCATTAGCAACTTGATCTCAGGTAACCAGCCTCAGAGGGGAGAAGTCAGATCAATAAAAAAGGAAACACAGCTCTCAAATGGATAGGCCACTTTGTGGGAAAGGAGGGAGCGCTCCGGTTAGTATCTGAGATCACTGACTGTTTTTAAATATGGAAGGGGGAAAAAAATTGACAACTTTTCCCAATATTTTAAATCATCTGGCCTGGATAATTTTAAGAGTCTTAAAAATCAAGGTTAACGTACGTGGCTAACAAGAAGTGTTCTTAAAATTTTCCCTACAAAAGTCAAAGAAACAGCACACGGTATAGAACAGGAGTCTGAAGTTCTCTCTTCGGTCTTCTCAAAATAAATTTACAAAATGACACGTATTTGTCGCTAATAATGAATATACACATCCACATATGGTGTTACGAAAGGGGGAAATGTGCATCTCGACACACGCCCAGACAGCCCCACCTCAGACAGACACACCAGCTGAGCCATCCCCAGGATAATTAATAGACTGTTTTAAGGGGAAAACCTTAAAATGTCCCCCACAGAGAGAACAATGTATTGAGAAAAACAAAGGAAACAAGCCACTTACCTGGCTGTTTTCCTTTATCCACATCGAGTCCACGAAACTAGACACATCTTTTATAAAGCACATCACAGAGAAGGCTTCCCCTTCCTTCAGGAGAGAGCTTGTTTTGGATACTGACACAACTGGTACAGCTCTGATGGCTAGAATAAGAAGAAACGTGGCCCTCAAATTATTTGTTCCATGATCATATGCCACTGTCACCTACTGCTTTTCCTCAAATGCACCCAACTTATTTGGGCGTCTTTTAAATAAAATCTCAAGTACTAATCAATCTGTATCACTTGCCTATCTGAAGACATCAGCAATTAAATCTTGCATCCTTCAAGCAAATTCATTAATATTGAGTGAAAAAAATAGGAATGTCTGCTTTGAGATGATAATGCTCCTGGCCAAAGCTATTTTGAAACAGGCAGAAGCCCTGGCACAGGGAAAGTGGCTTTAACCCTGATGGTTTCATGAGGACGTGACCTACGACTAATTATATTCTTTCAACCAAACAGGCATCTTTCCCATGTGCCGTAGTAATAATATCTTGCTCATTTCTGAAAAATCTCCATTTTAAATAGTCAAAGTTTCCTTAATCCCAATGAGCGCCCTTTTTCAAAAGCCTTCATAAAAACCCCTCCGTAGCAGAATGTCACCCGCTGTTGAATTTGATGAGCTCGGAGACACAAAAATCTAGACATCTTCCAGCTACGAATTTAATCAACATAATGCCACGATGATAACAAGGGCCATACTCTGTTGGTGCTTTCCTCCTCAGACTGGGAATAAGTCTGGGAATGCATTAAAATCAAATCGCTGAGGAGAAACTCAATTCCTCTATCAACAGTAAATCAAGAGGTGAATAATGTATATGCTAATCTTTCCCAACAGTGGAATCAAAGCTCCCCAGTGAGGTTCCCTTGGAAGCACACCTCATGCGGTTATGAAACTCTGGGGGTCCTGATGTTGTGAGGTTTCACACTGTCCCCGGGAGAGTCTACACACCGGTTTCTGGCAGATGCACCTGCCAATGGTGGCCGTGCACTGGTGGTGTGGGGCTTGGGGCTACGAAACAAAGAATTCACCGGCCACTGACAGTAGTTGGGAGCTGGGGAAAGTGATGAAGAGCCAGCCACCTGACCGCTGAGAGTAAGACAGACCAGGGAGAGGAGACAAGTCACCCCTCCATCAACAGATGCTCCGCCTCCCCACGAGAAAGAGAGAAAGGGCCCCTACCTGCCCTCACTTTCAGGGTGAATTTCTTGGACAGCACCGTCCTCCCCTTCTGGTCCGCAGAGCAGTGCAAGCAGAGCCGATGATACTCGCGCTTCACGTTTCTGATGGTGATGCCAGCCTTGGGATCAGCGACGAAAGTCAAGTCCTTGGGAAGAGGCTTCCCCTCGCACCCCCTGAGGGAGTAATTGGTCACTTCTGGGTCTGTCAGAGGACAGCGGACCAGCGTATCATTGCCTTCTTTCCCATACAAGGGAAGGTCAACGAGGAAAAGCTTTGCAGGATCTAAAGCATATCAAAAATCAGTCGTCTGAATGGCAGGCCACAGGCACCGAGAACATTTTTAAAAGATCACGGATGACTCCGCATTTTGTTCGTTCTTTGCAAGCATAAGTAGAATTTATCCAAATACTACGAATTGAGTAACAGTTAACATTTGTTATACACTTCCCCTGTGTCGGACACTAAGCTCGGACCATTACACTTTAGCTCATCTCATCCTCGAAGCACCCCGACATGATGGGTACATGCTTACCCCCCTGATGTGATGGGCACTATGCTTACCCCCCGCCCCTTTAGAGGTGAAGAAACTGAAGTCTCAAAAGTGACTCTCCTAAAAAAGTGACATGGCCCAGAAATGGCTGAGCGGAACTCAAATCCCTGTCCAACTGATACCATGATTTGAGCCCCTAAAACTCGGAGGGTATTTTACTACAATAGTTACTATTCTTCTACAACAGGGAATACTCAAGCAGCATGGGCTAAGACTAAGGCTGTGTGATGATACCCATTAGGGTCAGGGAAAGGTGTTCTTTCTCTCCCCTTCTGGTGGTGGGGCGGGGCCTTTCCAGAACTCCCAGTGGCCAGGACCTTTCAGCTTCTGCATAGAGCCTGGGAGACCATCAGCCGGCCACCCTGTACAAATGTCATCATGGCCCCCCCTCTTCCTATTTCTTGAAAGATATGTATAAACATAAACTTCTGGAAATCAAATGAAGCCATATTCCCAAGGGGGGTCTTATGAGTTTCGGGAATGCTATGGCAAATACTTCATCATCCGAACCAGGACACTTGTGAGTGAAGGGGAGTGCTATTAATAATTATGCCAGGACACCAGGTGTGGACTGGAAAAGCCTCGGGCAGACTGGGACCTCCTATAAGCAACGACAAACCTCATTCTGTACACACAATATGCGGCCACCCCTACCGTGTAAAGATAATACAGATAGATGGTTGGGCCAACAGATCATGTTTAAAATGTTTTTTTTTTTTAAGGGCACTGAGGGGGGCACTGGATGGGATGAGCACTGGGTTTTATACTATAGGTTGGCAAATCGAACTCCAATAAAAAATATACAAAAATAAGTAAAAATAAAATAAATTTTAAAAAATTTCTTTATTCATTGTCCATTCCACTTGGAATTCGGTGTCCCACAAAAAATCAATTTGACAGTGGTGAAATAGATTTACCATCTGATTTTAGGAAAAAAAAAAAAAAACAACTTCTAGAATGAATAATTACGCATGTCCCAGCCTCACTCCTTTGTTCTATGAATAAAGCACGTCATGAGGATAGAACTGAGGTCCGAAACCATCGCTGGTTATCATTCCATCTCCTCTTTCTCAGTTGCTGGAAGCCAGCTCCTACAATGCCCCAATCTCCTTCACTGCTGTAACATAAACCACTCAAGTATCCAAAACATCTCAAATCAGTAGTAGTTTAGTGTAGCTCTGATTTATTGAGGAAGACTTCCCTTCTAAAAAAAAAAAAAAAAATCCATGAACTCTGCGAGACTGACTTGGCTACTTGAGCAGTCTCCCCCCATTTATTCAGTCATCTACCCACTGTATGCATATGCAGAATGAGATTTCATTACCACCTGGAAATTAGAGTATCTTCTCGAATGCCAATGACCAGCACACAGGATACCTCCACAATTACAGAAACATACCCAGAGGCTAAGCTGTGCCTTATCAACGGGTAGGTCTCAGTTTACCCACGTAGGAGAATAACAGATACACTGAGGAGAGGCAACCTTCTCTACAGCGAACACGAGGGGAGTCAACTTTATGAACCCTTGAGAAAGCTAGAATTTGCACGATTCTGGTCTCCTGAACGACAACAATTACACCAGGAAGACAGGGCAGGAAACTCTCAGTGTTCTGGTAAGAAACCGAAACTCTTGAGGTCCCTCAGACCTGCAATCTAGGACAGATGTATTCATTATTCCCCCACAATACTGTGGATGAGGCCTCCTACGTAGTCCCGTTTTCACTGGACAGAAACTCAGAGCCAGGACCGGGACTCTATTCTTCCTCCTATGACCTGAGGATGCGTCTCCTAAAGCCCAAAGTACTTGTTTTTACAGCAACAGAAAGAGCCTCCTGCCTCCCACACATTAGCAAACCTCCTCTTGACAAGGATGTTAAGCAAACAGAGGCGAATCACCGAGTTTATCATAGGAAATGAGGTACGGAAATCCAACATTCATATTTTTCTTCTGTTTCTAAAAAGGTCACTATTTTGTTTTGGTTCTTTGTTTCTTTTTCTTTTCTTTTTTTTTTTTTAAACGAATCAACTGACAACTATTAAAGAACCTAAGAGGGACATGGGGTGATTTAGCTGACTGGGTTATTTTTCTGGAATTTGCTCCCTAAAAGTGGGTCAATTCTTTTTGAAGTGTTGGTCTGTTTGGGCCTTCCGAGGCCTTTCGTTCCCTGAAGTGTTTTTACTAAGTGGGAGTATCTAGGATCTCAAGGCATTAAAATGCAGCTTTCCCAAAGGGCCTAATTTATTCTCAGGGTTTACTCAGAGTGCCAGGACAAATGGGCTAACCATATTGTAATCTCATTAGGAAGAGCAGCACAGGCTCACAGACCTTCAGCTGAAGTCATACCCACAGCCACGATGTATCAAGAGATGGTGGGGGGGCGGGGGGGGGGGGACCAACAAAGAAAAATTTGTTTTAGGCTTTCTAGACCTAGCCATATTTTCTCTATGGCTCAGCCATCTCTATGTCATCCATAATTAAGAACAGGATATTAAGTTCTCTAAAGCATAGCATGAAAGAAAGCCACACATTTACCTCTGACAAACACATAAATGGACCTGCTCAAGCCATCTCTGTTGGTGCACGTGTAATTGCCCGTGTGGCCAGCCTCTGCCTTCTCTGTGATCCATTCGTTGTGTGTGTTCTCATTCAGTTGGCCCAGGGTCTCAAAAGTCCACTTGACAAATCCTGGATCGGTGCAGGACAGCCTAAGCTCGTCGCCGACACTGACTATTAACTCTGATTTTGCTGGATGGATGGATGGGAGAGACGGTTCCCCTGGACTCACAGATGGTTGAGAAGAGCCTGCCAAGAAAAATAAGAATCGTGTTGAGTATGATCTTTTCCTTGGCGAAATAAAGCAACTCTTCCAATATTGATTTCCATCTTCTGTGCGCTCTACAATAAAAATAGGACAAAGCTGCCCCACTATTTATAGTTAGAAAGAGTTCTGTTTTAAAGTTTCTTAAGTTCATCGAGAAAATTATTTTCTGCAACTCTCCATTAATCCTGAGGGTCACACTTGGTATGCAAGCCATCCTCGCGGGATGCCACGCATGGCCCTTCTCCGGGTGAAACACACAGCTGGGTCAAGTTTCCACTCTGAATATGGGCCATCGAAATGGTACTGACATGCTGACGCCCTGCTTAGAAACAACAAAAACAAAACCCCACACTATTACAAACAAACAAAAAAACCTACTGGCCTGTTACTCTTCTGGCAAAATGTACATGACCATGACATGGGTTGGCTGTGAATTCAGTTATTTGTGTGAAATTCTCCTTATATGGTTATGTTCCCCAAAAGGAGAACTATTTAAGAGTCTCAAATAATAAGGCAGCACATGAAAATCCCATTTTAAAGATCACACCATGAGGGCAGCCCGGGTGGCTCACACCTTCAGCCCAGGACGTGATCCTGGAGACCCAGGATTGAATCCCACATCAGGCCCCTGCATGGAGCCTGCTTCTCCCTCTGCCTGTGTCTCTGCCTCTCTCTCTCTCTCTCTCTCTCTCTCTCTCTGTATCTCTCATGAATAAATAAAATCTTAAAAAAAAAAAAATCAGACCATGACATAACTCATGACATATGTTGGGCTGCAGCCTAATCAAACTAATGCCTAGATAGGCTTCTTAATATAAAGATGCAAACTTTAGACTCGGAGTATGAAACTTGAAGCTTAGAAAATTCACGGCAGTCCATTCATTCATTCATTCATTCATTCATTCATCCATCTGTTGCATGAATGCAAATGTACCTGTTCCTTATTCACGGTCTGCAAAAGCTTCGAGCTGGGTGCTCGGGAAACATCCACATAAGTGCAACACCTGGTTCTTACACGCACACCAGAGTTTAGAGAATACACTACTCACATGTCACAATAAGTGAAACACAGCTGTTCTGGCTTCAAGCTGAAGAAGAAGGAAGAGGTGGGCTGGACCTTGACCATATCAGAAGAGGTGAAAGAGAAGACAGACATGGGCCGTAGATGTATACCATAGAGACCACACAGACCATACAGAGACACTCGATATTTTCCAGCAGAAAAGTGACATGCACAGTAAGATACCGAGATCTTCTGGATTCAAGGAACTCAGTGAAGAGCTCCAGTCCTCAAAGGTTGGCAGAAGGAATAAGACCTACAGTAAGGATCTGAGACTAAAGGAGCATTATTATACCATCAGAGGAAAAACACATTAATGGTTCTAGTGTAATTAAAACTACAAAGACTGACTCACATTCGACCTGGGTGAGTGAGTGGGAAGAAAGGGTCCCCGGGTGAGGTAGGCTAGAGCAACAGGGTAACAGCACTCCCCGCCGGGGGGTGGAGGGGGAGGGAGCTTTCAATCACTTCTGCAGGGTCATAGGCAAAATGGCATATCTATCCCCTCCACACACATACAAGGTCGGAGACAAGAAGCGACCTGAGTTCTGATGTTGGAGTAAAAATCCTCCAATCCAGGTGGAGAAAGGAGCAGGTGGGAGGCAAAGGCAGCAGGTAAGCCACGCCAGGAAGCTCTCCCCAAGTCTGGCATGACTGGGGGTGGGGAGACATGATCAGAAACGTGTGGGGCCAGGAAGGCCAAGAGCCCTGCTCTCAGGGGCTCCCGGGCCAGTGGATGGGACTTCTCACCTTATGACCTGCATTTCACATGGTGGAGGAAGAGCAAATAACGTGTGAAGTTAAAGACAGGATCAGGGGATGCCTGGGTGGCTCAGGGGTTGAGCATCTCCTTTGGTTCAGGTCATGATCTTGGGATCCTGGGATCTAGTCCCGCATCAGGCTCCCCCGCAGAGAGCCTGCTTCTCCCTCTGCCTATGTCTTGCCTCTCTCTCTGTGTCTCTCAGGAATAAACAAATAAATAAATCTTTAAAAAAAAAAAAAGGCAGGATAGTCAAGGGTGAGGGCTTGTGGAAAAAAGAGGCACACACAAAATACCAATCTTGAAGAGCTCTTCCAGCTAAGAGGGTATAGATTTGAGATTTAAAAGTCAAACAAAAATGAACAAGCTACAACAACAAAACCACCACCAGAAAGGAAGAGGGTGGGAGGGGAAGGCAACACATCAGAAGGTTTCAAAGAGGTGGTAGGGACTAGGGCAGATGCTGAGCGAGATCAAGAGGATGAACAAAAGTGACCAAGGGAACAAACCAAATCTATTTGGTGAGAAAGAGACTGCAGGAAATGCAAGAGTACAATTTCAGGTGAGTGGGAATTTCCATGTGCTCCCAAGGTCAGAGGCTCTACGTGTAGACCTCTGTGAGAAGCTATGGCACCGGAAGGCACAGAAACAGATCTATAGTCAAATGAGGGATCCCTGGGTGGCGCAGCGGTTTGGCGCCTGCCTTTGGCCCAGGGCGCGATCCTGGAGACCCGGGATCGAATCCCACGTCAGGCTCCCGGTGCATGGAGCCTGCTTCTCCCTCTGCCTGTGTCTCTGCCTCTCTCTCTCTCTGTATGACTATCATAAATAAATAATAATAAAAAAAATTTATAGTCAAATGAGGTGAAAAGTTCCAGAAGAGGGGCGCCTGGGTGGCTCAGTGGTCGAGGTCTGCCTTTGGCCCAGGGCGTGATCCTGGAGACCCGGGATTGAGTCCCACATCGGGCTCCCTGCATGGAGCCTGCTTCTCCTTCTGCCTGTGTCTCTGCCTCTCTCTGTGTGTCCCTCATGGATAAATAAAATAAAAATAAAAATTAAAAAAAAGAAAGAAAGAAAGAAAGAAAGTCAGTCCCAGACGAGACTTGTTGACATGTGAGGACAGAAGAGGAGAGGGACAGACCAAAGATGCTCTAGAGCAGCAGTGAAACCATCCCCTGCAGGTGCATATAGATGATGACTGGTCTCAATTCCAATTTGTTACCCAATATTTCATCTGGGCACCTTTCAACCATGGCTTCAATTGCAGCTGCGTGAGGTCATGCCAAGTACACCCCAGATTGAAGATACTCAGCAAACCTCGATTCGCAGAAGGTAACAACAAGGTCGATTACAATCATCAAACATTATTAAGCACCAATAACACATGAAGGGCTATAGGCAAGATCATCTGTCCCTTGCTGGGCTCAGCATCTAAATGCAGGGGGCCAGAATAGGAAACGAAGTGCTTGGGATTGTTTTCAGAGTCATATGCGGTGTTAAATAATGAAAATGGGCACAGCAATAAATGGAGACGCTATTATGTCAATTATTTATCCCCTTTTAAAAAGGGAGTTGTTGCAAGGGAATAGCAGTGACGTTGAAAGAAAATTTAATCCAAAAATCCTTAAAGAATTTATACTGCAATACACTTCAATCAATTTAGCTTTCTCGGGAGGGGATCTTAAGGGCCATAGGTGCATGGCAATCCAGCTGAATAACCATCGCCAACTTCTGGAGAAGTACCGTAACCAATGGAAGCTAAGCCTCGCTGCGTGACCTCAATGGCAGGCCACTCTACTTCTCTGTGACCAAGTTTCCAGATCTGGAAAATGATAAAAATACCCTCATCTCCTAGAGTCCTTATGGGAATCAAATGTGACAAATCCATGCAAAGAGCTTAAGACAGGACAGGGCACTTTGAAGATGTTGGCTTTCACACTGAGATGGTCGAGCATACTCAGTAAGAGCCTGGCTCTGGAGTTAAGACTCTAGATTTGCATCCTGGCTCTGCCAAGGAGTTAAGTGTGTGATCCTGAGGCGAGTTACTAATCAATTCTGTCTCGGTTTCCTCATTTGCAAAGGAGGGACAGCAACAGAACCTATTTCATAAGGCTGTCATACAAAGCACTCAGAACTGTTTCTATTACGTAGAAAATACATAATAAATGTTAGACACAATTATTCTAAAAACAGAACCTCTTATCACCCCTCCAGTCAGTCCTGACTCACTCACTTCCCATGAATGTAAACGGTTCCATCATTTCCCAAATGGGTTCCTGCCTGACTTCTGCCTCCTTGGCAGCAAATCCCAGCCATCTCTCCTTTGGAGCCTCTGCCTCTCATCCTTGCCTGCCGTTCCTCTCCTGCTGCCCCACCCCCGACTAGCCACCTACTACCACCCAGACAGATGACATCTTCTCCTAGGAGATCTCTGTGCTTCCAGCTCATCAAACTCCCAACTCATCAAACCTCATAGCCCTGAGATCCATCAGGCCAAAAAAAAAAAAAAAAAAAAGAAAACCACTGTCCTTCAACAACCCCAGTCCCAGCTTCAAAAACCTCTGTCAGAGGCAGCAGCAGCAGCTAAGACTGACCTCATGGATAGCTCACAAAGCACCTGCATGGGACTTAGTTTCTAGCTGCTTCCTCTGGACTTTTACCTCCCTCTCCAGTAAGACAGAGTCTTAGGCTGGCGGGCTAAGGAGCCTATAAACAACTCCATCCCTTCGTGGGCCCATCTTCCCGCCCCCATTCCCAACCCCGGAACACATCTACTCCACCAATTCACCTTCTTGCCATGTGGAAAGCCCTGTTTTCCATAGGCATTGGTCCCTAACCACGATCACCTGCCCTCACTAACTCCATCCAACATGTCCAGCCCCATCACCCATCCGTTTGTTCTGACGCTCACCATGTTCTAAATCTAAGTCCTACCTCCTCCACCTACTCCAAGGATCTTAAATTGTATTTTCCCCCTGGCAAAGCCATAAAAACATACATTTCAATCCCTGAACATAGAAAAGATCGGAGGAAGGACAGTTTCCTAAGTACCTAGCCCCTGTAACGGGTGTCAACAGTCCACTGACCTATCCCCAAAAGAGGACAGATGTCATTTCTGGTGTTCCACTAAGAAAAGGGAGTGGGGTTCTATGCATCCATTAAACTGCTATGGATGCTTCTAAAAAAGAGTCCTCCGAACTTGAGGTCATTGGTTTCTGCTTTACCTCTAGAGCTTTAGAGAATAAATTTTAAGATAATTGGCACCAAAAGATTAAGGGTTTTATTTTCAAAGTAAATTACTTATAAGTTCAACCCTCAAACTCATCCTACAAAATGAAAATAGAGCTTATATTAGAATGGGACCCTAGGTATTATTTATTCTCTTTTTCCCAAACTATCTTGAATGTTGTTATGAAGCTCTTACAATAAAGACTAGAGATTCATGTTAAAAAGTATGTACCTACCCTTATTATATTTAAAATTCAATACCAATAAGGTATTCCAACTGAGCTTAGAAATTGCCCTGAAATTACACATTTTAAAAAGGTGTCTGGTACATAGCAAGTTCTCAACAAATGTTTGTTGAATTGGGTTTTATCTACATTAGGAGTCTCTGCATTAGAAAATGTACGTCCCTAATCATGTTTGGCTAAGGCTAATTTAAGAGTTGTTTTCTATTCCCTGAACACATGTTAATTAATGAGCCAGAAAAAAAAGAAAACAAGATAGATGGCAAAACCTACCATTCTGGGGGCCAACTACTAGAGCATATGATGGTTCTGGACTAAGAATTCCAGGAACTAATCAAATATTGATATATTTATCCCAGGTACCTGGCTAAGGGCTGAACCTAGAAGGCAGTCCGTGCTCTCAAAGAACAAGAATGAGGGAGAAAAGGAGCATTTATGAACAGTCAATAAGGTTGCAAGAGTTTAACAATATCACGATAAATGCCAACATACCCTCTATAACCCCTTTCGCTCATGTAAAATCCAACCATATCCAAGAGAACCGAGAAAGTAGGGATGCAAACAGATATTTGCACGCCCATGTACACAGCAGCATTATCTACGATAGCCAAAAGGTGGAAACAACCCAAGTACCCATCCACAGGTCAATGGATGGACAAGTGGCAAGATCGTGCAATGGAATATTATTTGGCCATGAAAAGGAAGGAAATTCTGACACAGACTACCACATCCACGAACTTCAAAAACATCCTGCAGCGTGAAATTAGCCAGAAACAAAAGGACAAATGTCATATGATTCTACTTACATGAGGCACCTCGAGTACACAAATCTGTAGAAACAGAAAGTAGAATGTAGACACCAAGAGACAGGGGGAGGGAAGAATGGAAAATTAATGGGGCTAACGGGTACAGAATTTCCATTCACAACATTGTGAATACACCTAATGGCACTGAACTGGACATTTAGAAATGGTACTTTTTGTACTGTGTGTATTTTACCACAATAAAAAAAACCCTAGGGGCACCTGGGTGACTCAGTGGTTGAGCGTCTGCCTTTGGCTCAGATCGTGATCCCAGGGTCTGAGATCGAGTCCCACATCGGGTTCCCTGCGAGGAGCCAGCTTCTCCCTCTGCCTGTGTCTCTGTCTCTCTGTGTCTCCCATGAATAAATAAATAAAATCTTTAAGAAAAATCTTAAAAATTTAAAATAAATTTAAAAACCCTAACATTAAACAAAAAACAATTCTTCAAAGCCCTGGCTGGTGAGCCTCAAAGCTGCTCTGCTCTCCTGGCTCTTTCTTAGCTGACTTCTCTGACCTCTGGTATTGGCCTCAGTGAGCCCCCTGCCTTTGTTTTAAATCACACCATCTAAAAAAATTAATTGTTGTCATTATTTGTATTTGTCCCACACAGTTGTGCTTGCGGGCAAGCATACCATCTTGGTTCCCATCTCTCCGCTACCTGACACAAAGCAGGCATTCATAAAAGTGCTTTCAACTTTCTGGGCTGAATAAGCTCTAAGTTTTAAACCGGGGACTTTGAGTGCTCAAGACTGTGAGGTTCTTCTCTCTGGCACCTCTGCTCTCCTGCTTGCACCATCAGAGTCACGTGGTCTTATTCTCAAACTGTCTACAGAAGCTAGACTTGTGGCGTATTATATATACAGATTAAGTGCATGTTATGAAAATTGATGAAATAGGAGTGTGTGTGTGTGTGTGTGTGTGTGTGCACGCTGAAAAAGAGCTGTTGATTCTCTGGTAACAAAGAAACCCTCAAAGGGTGACTCAACTAAAAGGAGTGTCCAATTAAATGGGATTGAAACATGAGAACCTGGGGGGGGGTGACCACCAAGGGCAGGGGGGCTCTTTATCCCAAGTGCTATTTCATAAGCACTACACTAAAGGAAACTGAAGTTAGAAACTGCATACCTGGCTTGCATTCTGGGTGTGGTGTGTGGTGAGAACTCCCGCCCCTCATCCCAAACTCAAAGTCAACCAAAACTCAAAGAAAAGGTTCTGCTTCTCCATCAAAATGAACACAGCTGTCCATCTTTCTTAAGGGAAAATAAACTATTCAAGATACACCTGTCATCTTTGCCATCTGTCGATTAAAAGACTAATTGAGAGTCCAGGCTGCACTGGTCCTATAGAATGTTCTCGATGGCCAGTGTAAGAGCCACCTGCTTGAGTGCAAGGCGCTCCCTGGTCAGCTCCGCGGTGGCTGGACCACCCATTATTGCAAATGTTGTCCCAAAGATCCCTCCGCCCTAAGGGGTCTATGCACTTCACAAATGTCTAAGCTGCAAAGACTGGATTTATAGCCGGAGTTAAAAGTAAGGAAGTCATTTCAAAACCTTTTCTCCTTTGGACACAAATATAAGGAACCAGGTAAAATAACGGCAGGGAGGAAAACCCACGTAGAGAGGCCTATTCTGGTTTTGAGGAAGTAGAAAAGGACCTATAGCAAAGACAAAGCTCCAAGCTCCATTGTAGTCCAACTACTCTTTAGTTCATGTACTATTTATTTAAATATTCTATTTAAATTCAGTTTGCCAATATATAATGCCCAGTGCTCATCCCATCAAGTGCCCTCCTCAGTGTCCGTCACTCAGTTACCGCATCCCTCCACCCACCTCCCCTTCCCCAACCCTTTGTTTGTTTCCCAGAGTTCAAAGTCTCTCATGGTCTGTCTCCCTCTCTAATCCCCCCCCCCCCCGCTCACTTTCCCTTATAGTCCTTTTCACTATTTCTTATATTCCACGTATGAGTGAAATCATGTTTGTCCTTCTCCGACCAACTTACTTCACTCAGCATAATACCCTCCAGTTCCATCCACGTCGAAGTAAATGGTAGGAATTCATCCTTTCTGATGCACTATTTAACCACAATTTGTGATTCAGGAAAAGGGAAAAAAAAAAAAAGCTCATGATTTGTATATCCTACTGTTTCTGACATACTTTTAGATCCCCACAGGAATAAACTGGATAAAAACCAAGATGGAAGGATCCTAGTAATTGCCCACAACACCCATGAGGCTTTAAAAACAAGTAGATGATACTGGAAATAGAATAAAGCTGGGGTGGGAGGAGAGAGAGTATGAGCTCAGTGAAAACCAAACAAATCTGGAGAAAAAAAAAATGCTCTTGCCCAGAGAGGGGGTGGGGGGGCGGCACTGTAAATCCACTCTGGATCACCCTTACAGAGTGAAGGAAGCCATGCGATGGAGGATCCCAGAATGGCCCCCACTCTACTGTGGTGAGTTCATGCTACCATAAGCACTGAAATCTTTGGCTTCACCATGCATCTGTTGCATAATCATTAAAACGGTAGTGAACCAGATGCTGATGGAGGAGCTCAGAGACAAATGCAATACAAATGAAATAAAAACATGGAAAGGGGATGAACACGTTCCAGGACTCAAAGGGAGCGGCTACTCTTCGGCCTAGAGCACCATGAAAATGTCCAGAGGGATGGGGGCCCTGAGAGCTGGGCCAGTAAGACTTGGTCCATTTGCATGTGTCCATGTTTATGTGTAATCAAGGAGGGGAAAGGCAAAGGCAAAGCTCTCTGAGTGCAGAGGTGTGTGGTAGTCAGGAAAAGCTCCTCCCTACAAGCACCCCTGCTTCCTGCTCCTACCTCACCCTCAAACGGTAAGCTCTCAGAATCCAAAGCAAAGTCTGTGTCCCCAAAGCCTCACAGAGCACCAGAAATACGGAAGGGGACAATAAATGCATGGTGACAGAGTTACTGCATATATTAACTGGGGAGGTGCAGGACAGGGGAAGGTAATTTGGAACACCATCCTACAGAGGAGTGCTTCTCGGGATCTCGGGTGCTTTCACCCCACCCCGTCTTCTGGGAGGTCCATTTCTTGCAGGGACAAATCATTTTTTAAACGCTTTTATATTATCTATCATAACATGGAAAGTAAAAGAAAAATTCTGGTGGAAAAACATGAGCTTTCCGAGAAACTTAACTACCTTCCAGCCACATCCTCCCAAACACAACACCCCAATCCCTAACTTTTAACAGCACCTCCATGGACAAGATTAAACAGTCCCCTACTGCATCACAGAATTCCAGATTCACAACTCTGCTGTTTCCAAAGGATTTTCTGGGTAAGGGGGAGTTCAGATGTATCTCTAACCTTGTAATACAGAGATTAAAGCACTTACCCAGAAAGAGCTCATTGTGAAAATCTACTCGGGTCAGACAGGAGGTAAATACTATAATAATTGACACGATCTCCTCACTGTCTTAAGTCTTTCACTGTCCTAGTCCTGTGTCCGTGGACTCAAAAACCAATTCCTTGGCACGGTGCAAATTTGTACTTAGTCCTTAAAAACAAAATAACTTTGCTATTTGCGGGCCAGGGCTCGGTACTACAAAATCATACAAAACGTGTTTCAGTATTGGAGACAGTTCACAGTTTTCAAGCCTTGTACAATGATCAGCCATTTGGAAGTCAGTTTAAAATCCCAAAATAAGAAAGACTTCACTGAAACACAGTTAAAAAAAAAAAAAAAGGCAGCTCCTTAAGTGTATTCCAGCGTTGGCCTAATGATGATGAACTAATTGACAGAAGGGAACCAAAGGACAGGGAAATAAAAGCTGGAGCATTAGTCATTACTGGCAGAGAGACGGATCAGTAACAAAGCAGGCACTTCTCAAACTGTCTTCATTGATGAACTGGTAACTGAGCTCCTACCAGTGGTCCTGGGAGAGGCTGGGAACCAGGAATACAGAGCAGGGGCTTGGGGCCCAGTGGGGGAGATGGACTCAGAGATAATCACCGTAGAAGCGAGCCAGCACAGCCAACAGGGGAAACTGGGGCGGCGGGAGGGTCAGAAAAGGATTCCCAAAGCTCAAATTAAAGAATGTGTGTGACCTGGTGAAGCCCAGGGGTGGAGGAGGAGAGAGGTCTATTAGGTGTGGGAACCGCAAAAGCAACTATCCCAGACCTAGTAAGTGTGTGCTTAGTATCACAGGATCGTTCAGAATCGCTGCAGCATCGGGGTGTGAGGCCACGGGTCCTGGGGGGCACCATCACCTCAGGGCCCCCTGTGTCACAGTTAAGGGGGTGAGCCCACCCTGATGGGGAGCTACTGATGTGCGCTTGGGGGGAACCCCTCAGGGAGCAGTGAGGGTTAGGACTGATGGGTAAGGGTCTGGGCTGGATCTGGGCAGCGAAGGAGTGAGAGGAAGAAGAGAGAACACCTGTTTTTGGCTTAGGTGATGGGGAGACGGGGTGCCAACAGAAGAGAAGAGGAAGAACACGTTTAAATGCATATGTGGACCAGTGGGAGGCACTGAAACGTCCTGGAGATCAAGCCAGGGGTGGTGGCTGGTGTCAGGGCCACCAACGTCCTCCGCAGCACACCGTAGGCGATGCAGGGGGCGAGGGGTAGTAACCAGCCATGTTCATAAGATCTTCGAGGGTGGGCATGGGGAGTACAAAGAGATGGCCCAAAACGGAATGACAGGTGCAAGGTGACTGGAGTTGGGTAGAGACGGGGAGCAGAAGTGAACAGAGAACCAGGCCCACCACCCTCCACGCACAGGACTGGTCCCTGACCGACGTGAGGAGGGACAGGCCATGGCGCGTCCTGCATGCCTCCTGACAACCCTAGTCGTTCACCCCACGTTCACTCCTGGCATTGCCCCACGCCCATAGCACCAGGCTCTCCCACGGTGCCACAGTCCTGGCAGGTGGGAGAAGGAGCTCTGGCTGGCTCGGGCTACTGGGGGAGGGCAACGTCGGGGCCAGCCAGGGGCAGAGGGAGGAGCAGGGGGAGGACTCTCGGAGCTGGAGAGCAGGGGAGCCAAGGGCTCCTGGGGGGGAGGGGTGATGAGCATCCTCAGGGGCGGGGGGGAGGATCACAAAGAGCAAAGAGGATTGGAAGGCAGGCAGAGAGGACCGACCAGCAGAGAAGGCCAGAAAGTATCCCGGCCACAAGCTGGTGCGCTGTTCTTGCCTGACCTTGGGGGCTGAGGCATGTGGCTATAAGGGGCATTAGCCCACTTGGGGTTTAAAGGCACCAAAGCCAAGGTGAAAACACTAATTTCAGGTCCCTTTTGCTCTGGGCCTACTCATTTCAGAAAAATACCTGTGGCCCAAAGGGGCCAGGGGTACCGCACGTGGGTCCTGCATTCTCACGGATGTCCAAGGAAACAGTGGTTCACCAGGCTCCCCAGTGCTAAGAAAGGGATGTCCCCCCATCACCAGGGGTGGGTGCTCTTCTCCGGGGGGGGGGGCAGGGCCAGGCCGCATCACCCATCCTACCTTCTCACCCACTCGCTTTTCTGTGGGCTTTTCAGCCGGGGGGTGGATTCACCGGTGGTTTGGACCCTTCCTGCCTCTGCAACTGAGAGCGGTTTCCTCCCGGGGGCCGGGCCGGCTCCTCTCCTTTCTGCCTTAACCACGGAACCGGTAGGGTGCGTGCCTGGAGAACCCCAGGCCTGCTCAATCACCTGCGTGGAGCACACCTTTCCCGTTGCACTATTTGCATTCACTGCTTTTCCGGCCGTTACCGGGATCCCTGGTCAAAGTCTGCACACCCGGTCCTCTGCCTTAAAGCACCTGCCACTAAGGTCCCCACAACACTGCACAGCGTGGAGCTTCACTGTAGCCAGAGCCTGGATCCCTCCCTGTCACTAGGTCCTGATTCACAAGCATGCCATCTGATGGCAAGAGAAGACCCCCACCCCCACCCCTTGAGCTGACTCTGATGTTTGAAAAGGACCCCCCCAAGATCAAGGAGATGTTAAACATTCTGCCTGCCTCTTAGGACACTTACACTAAGAGGACCTAGGGGCCAAGGTTCAAACTTCCGGTAAATGCCTTTTCAAGATACAACATCTATGAAAGCTTTGCTCAGGTTGAAGGAGACTAGCAAAATTATTAATTGTTTGGTTTCTGCTACGATATGCAATATTTGTAGGCTTTAGATAAAATGTGTAACAGCCTGTTTTTGCTCTTAAGCAGTTCAGGGAAGGGTGTGAAGGAAAAAAAAAATGTCATGGTGGAGAAATGCAGCTCTGGATTCTAAATCTTGGGCAAGTCACTGAGGTTTCTCTAGGCCTCCATGTCCTCTTCTAAAAAATTATGAAGAGGTCATCAGAAGCTCTAGAATTCTAGGATCTGTTATCAAATACGTAGGCCAGGCAAGTGTCAAGATCCCGGACAGTGGCTGGACAGACCAGGTACTCAGTTCACTGCAGCAAGAATGAAGAGCAGTGATTCTCTTGTGACATAAATAATGTAACTCATCACTTACTTTGTTTTAAAACTACTGTGGGAACAACAGAATAAGGGCCTAGACGTGGAATCTGATCCCTGGCCCTCACCTCTTATAAAAGGAACAGGAAGGGGGCACCTGGGTGGCTCAGTGGTTTAGCTCCTGCCTTCAGCTCAGGGCGTGATCCCAGGGTCCCAGGATCGAGTCCCACATCGGGCTCCCTGCGAGGAGCCTGCTACTCCCTCTGCCTGTGTCTCTGCCTCTCTCTCTCTCTCTCTCTGTCTCTCATGAATGAATAAATAAAATCTTTCAAAAGGGGGAGGCAGACAGGAAGTGTGGAAAGGTACAGATCATTCAACCCTGGAAGAAAGGCCCTTCTCAGCTGATTATTTTGCAAAATTTCTTCTTGCTATGCATACGTCGCCAGCAGCAGAGGCTTTCATAGGACGACTTAATGTATTTCCTACTCACTCACTGTAAGAAAAATACAACCGAGTGTTGGAGGAAGCAGGACTTCCTCTTTTGATCTCAAAGACACACAGGGAGAGGAAACCTTTCTCAGCCATTATGAAGTCGGTCTTTGGGGAATCAGATAAGGTCTGGATTTGACAAGCACGATATATTAGGATCCATCCCTGCAACAGAAAAGAGGAACTTTCTCATTTCCAAGGGGGGTTTTCCCAATAGCCCAGTACAGCTCCTGTTGTAAATACGCAGACTTCCGTGTTTCTGAGTTCTGGAAAGCACTCACTGAAATCGGAACCAGATAAGAAGCATTAAGGGTTTGAATACAATAACCACCACAAGACCCTCGCCATCTGTGGGGTTTGGGGTGGGGGTGGGGGCAGGGGAGCTCTTGACTTCTTTCAACTTGAACTTCCTTAACTTAAAGGACTGAGGAACGACATGAAAAGGAACAGGGCAAAAAGAGTATGGGGAAGGTCATCGACCAGACAAGTCAGTGGCCAGCTCTACCCCAAGACTCACCAAGCTCCAAGGAGAAGCCCCACATGTGGGTGTCTCATCTCAAGGCCGATCCTTCAGGCTGCACGGCCCAGATCCTCGTAAGAATTTGCAGGAGGACCTGTTGGACATCAACTGCCTTCACCTTAGCATTGCCCTGGGAATGGGGAGCAGTGTGAGCAGGTGTGGCCATACCATTTCCTCCCAGCAGGAGCCAAGAACTCCTCAAAATGCAACTCCCAGGTTCAGGAGGGGGAATGAGGCTGAGCTCGCAGCCACTGAAAATGCGAAGACATAATACATACCTGCCAACCATAAGCTCTCTTCTGATTCCACAGCATCTAATTCTAATGATGTCAAATAAAATGCCAATGAGTAGGGGGTTCGGCTCACAAGCAGAAAGATAACCCCAGTGGGGCATTGAAAATTTTGCTTTAGATCGAACCTAAAATCTACCATTTTTACCATTTTTAATGATGCAGCTGAGTGGCATTAAATACACTTACAATGTTGTACCACCAACACTGTTATCCACCTCGGGAGCTTTCTTATCATTGAAACTTTGTACCCGCGGAACAGAAACTCCCCAGTCCACCACCACCTCCCTGCAGGCCCTGGCAACCACCATTCTACTCTGTGTCTCTACGAATGGACTATTCTAGAAACCTCATATAAGTGGAACCATAAAATGGTTGTCCTTTTGTGCCCTGCTTATTTAAATCGGCATCATGTCTCCAAAGTACTTCGGTGTTGTAGCATGTAGCAAAATCTCCTTTTTAAAGCGAAGTAACTAACATTCCATCCCAGTACCTACCCCGTTGATCTTCATCCATTCATCCTGACATCTGGGCTGTTTTCCTACGGCATCTTTTAAACCTTGTCTTCAAATGTGGATCTACGTTTCTGAAAGGCCTCCCTGATTAAGTTCTAAAAAGTGCTAGGAATTATGCTTGGCTCAAATAGATATTTAAGCTAATTTCCCCCATAATGGGTAAATCAGTAAGTTTTACTGATAATAAATTCCAAATCCTGCTTTTAATGGACCTGTCGGATGAAGGAAATTGCACCTTCCCCTCCATCCCATACCCAAACCGGACAGAACGTGTTTTCCTTCTTTTTCCACTTTCAAAATGTCGTTTTCTAGCCACAGGGCTGGTTTACACCAAAGGAAGTAAAAACAAAAGTAATCATTTTTTTTTTTAAGGGAATTTTATCTGAGCCAGTGGCCAGAGAAAAGGGTTAGCAGCATTGATAACTGTCTTTGCAAACAGACTTGAACTAGCGGAGACCACAGTTTAGCTGCAGGTCTGGATAACAAGCTGAGGGATTCGGAATCTCCCCCTCTCCCCCTTGCCACAAAATAGGTAGAAACATGCAAAAAACCCCTCTCTATCTGGCCTTGTAGTGCCCTGTCAAGAACAGGTTCTGGGTTTCAGGTGCTAGAGAGGGCCAGTGTCCGGGAAGGAGCATGAGTTTTAGGGTCTAGTTGAGGGCAAAGTCAAGAAAGCTCAGAGGTGTCCCTCCTTGGAGTCATGGTCCCATGCTAAAAGAAAGAGGGAACCGCCCTGGTGTTGAGGACAGAAGAAGGCAGTCGGTCGTTCTGGGTGGCCCTCAATGCTCTCATAAAATACAAAGCAGAGAGAGAGTTGCCTTCAGAGGGCTCTTCAGGGTGGGAGGCATATTAGCAACTTATTCTCAAATGATATAGTATGTATATACACAAAGGCAATGTGTCGAAATGTTGACCATTAGAGAGTCTAGGTGAAGGGTATCCCGGAGTTCTTGGGCCTCATCTTGCAACTTCTTTGACTGGATTCAGCACCATTTTCAAGGCTTGAAGCCAGCTCAGAGGCTGGAGGTGATGGTGCTCCCCTGAGCCTCTGGGAGCAGGTGCAACAGGGATGGAATGAGAAAAAGGTGTTTGGAGGCAGACAAGCATGGCTTCCAATCCAAGCTCTGGGAGACTTCGGGGAAGCTCCTTGACCTTTTCCAAGCCTCAGTTCTCACGTCTCTCACTGGAGGTAAAATATTTCAAGATTCTGACCTCGTCTCCAAATCCTGCATGTACCTGGCAGTTGCAAATGGTCCTGTTACAAATCACTTGCTAAGATGACTTGGCTGCAACAAAGGAGGGCGAGGGAGACCCAGAGAAAGCAGCAGAGCCAGGCTGGAACCAGAATGGGCCTGAGAGCAGGGGGAGGCAGCAGGGATGGGGAATGAACCACAGTTGAGGAGGGAAGATGGCATCTGATAAACAAAGGACACAGGCACCAAAACATAAAATTACAGCCATGTGTGCCATCCCCGCTCCTGGCCAGCTCAGCAGATTATAGCTATTCTGATGATAGCTGTTTGAGTGAGAAATTGTGTTTATGATTTTTGTTGCAAAACACATTGCATTTATTACATTCGCTTAATCTAAAAGGAGTTTACAATAGGTCTAAGAGTATTTTAAGCCTCAGATGTAAAAAAACAAAAATAAAAAAAATACACAGCATAACAACCAACTACGCTTGACAAATAGGCAACGGATCAGTTCTATTAATAGCAAGATTCCCATAAGCATGTCAGCATCTTTACCCTCTAGGTCTTGAAAACCCTATCTTAAAAAAAAAAGAAAAAAGAAAAATTGAGCCCCTGTTCTCCATGTATGTATTTTTATAAACTACACACGTGCAGGCTCTTGGCAATCCTATTAAATATCAGCACAGCTTACTTGGTGTCTTATACGAGACAGATGCCCCCACCTTGAAGCTACTGCCTCTGGGAAGCAAATGCCATGCTCTCTCCTTCTGGAACAGAAATAAAAAGTCTTACTTTATCCAGGTCAAGACCAACAGACTAAAATAAGGCAAAGGATGACATCTCTGTTCTATTAAATGGACTTGGAAGTGGGTGGGAAGACACATAGCGCCCCAGCATCAAACTCTATTAGCAAAGCAGGCAGCCTCCTTCTTGGAGGCTCTTGAGGGGAGTGGGGACAATAGTCGCTTCCCTGAGAACTTCTCAGGTGCCACTTCCTCCACTAGAGCTGCTGGCTTCTAGCACATGTACTGTGAATGTCTCCAAGATCATATGATCTCTCTCCTTTCCCATACTCCTGGGATAGTAATACTCAAGAACTTCTATTCTTGGATGTCCCAAAAATCAGACCCCAAATTAGAATCAGGTTGTGAGACTCCGCTGCCACTGTGCAAGGGGCTCGCCAGTCCAGTGGTAGGATTCGATGGTGGTGACAATGATCCCATAAATAAAATTTATTAGGGGACACATCTCTCCAAATGCATACATTATCCAGTCCTATGACCCAGGGATAAAAAGAGGACTGTGCCCTCCCATTCATTCCTTCATTCATCCATCTGATAATGTTTACTAAAAGCTTGCTCCTTGCTGGGCCCTTGGGCAGCAGGGAATATGCAAGGTCTCTCCCCCTCTTGGAATTTATATTGAGCTCCAGGGATGAGCATGAGGAATAAACCAATCATTATATAATTGTATAATTACAATGTGATGAGTATGATGAAGTGCACTGTACAGTGAGAACTGACCTGACCCACACTGGGGGGTCAGAAAGGATTGCAAAGGCAACAAGCCAGTTGCAATCTGAAGTGTACTAGAGACCAGGGAGGCAACAGGGTTCCCTGGCAGCTGGCAGAGGGGAGGCTCCTGCAGAAGCCACAGCTCCAAGGAGCAGGATACCTGGAAGGGATGAGGCAAGTGTTGTGTGCAAAACAGAGGTCTGAAGGAGACCCTGGAGGCCTCCAGTGGGATCTACCTGGATTTAATCAGAGAAGGGCATGGTCATATTTGTCCTTTCAAAATACCACCTCAAGGCACCTGGATGGCACAGTCGGTCAGGTCATGGGTCAGGTCAGGTCATGACCTCAGTCCTGGGGGGTCGGCTCAGATCATGATCTCAGGATCCTAGGATTGAGCCCAGGGAGGCTCCACACTCAGTGGGGAGTCTGCTTCAGATTCTTTTTCCCTCTCTCTCCCTCCCCCCTCTGCCCCTCCCCACTTACATGTGCTCACTCTAAAATAAATAAATAAAACCTTTAAAAATTACAATACAATACAATACAATACAATACCACCTCTAGAGGGGCCTTAGAGGGGCCTTCCTGTCCCCTCTCCCTCTGGCACATGCACTGTTCTGAAGGCCCCCTGCAGCCTCTACTCAGGCACCGTCCGCCAGCACTGCGATTGTCTGTTTTCCTGTCTGCACTAACCGAAATTCATATCTATCTTTTTAGTGCAACAGAAAGAGAACTGAGAATTGCACCCTGGTCTGGCACTCACAAGGCCACACGCGCTTTAGCTTTTCAATTAGCACTGCCTGACGCTGTGACAAGGCCCAGTAACTATAGACTCCTGGTTTGCAAACTTCAGCCTGTACCAGAATCACCTGGAAAGTTGTTGAAATGGACTGGGGGGCACTTCCCCGAGCTTCCCATTTCAGTGGGTCTGGGGCAGGGGAGGGGGAGTGCAGGGGAGGGAAGAGTCTGCACTTCTGAGAAGTCCCACGTGATGCCCCTGCTGCGGTCCAGGACCACACTTGGAGAAGCAGTTACTCAACCCCACAAGACCATCAGCTACCAAAAGAAACCCATGCATGGCATTAGTGCCGAATAAGAGAGAGAGAGAGACAGAGAGACAGAGAAGGAAAGAAAAGAAAAGGAAAAAAAATGAAACGAAAGGAAAAGAAAAGAAAAATTTTACCAGTATCTGTATCTTGGAAGTCAGAGCAAACCTACAAAAACAGATTTTCTTGAGTGAGCAAATCTGCCTGGCTTTTACACCTAGAAATCGGCCTCGCACTGGGTCCCCCTGACAAGCTTTGGCAGCCACTTGGGCACCAGATTTCTCGAATCCCCAAGCTTTAGAAGTGGGAAATGTTGCAGAATTCACCAGTCACAGCTACAGGACTCCAAATAGTGACACTGGGTGGCAAATACAACTTCTGCAGCACATCAGACCTCAATCTGGTGCACTCCATCTGAGGGCCCCGAGCCCAAGCCCACAGCCCCTGCTAATCCAGTGCGGGCCTCTGAGCTCCCATTTGCAGCGGGTGAGAAACAGAGCAAACAGCACAGGCTTCTCCCGAGACCGTACGTGTTCTTGCACATGGCCCTATCAAATACCAGACATTTCTTGGTGAGGAGTCAGATACCATCCACCAATTTTCTAAATTGCTAATCAGAAAATTGCTGCAATAGTTAATTCTGCATTCTACATTTGAATAAACAAAATAAAAAATAATTAGACCAAAACAATCACAATGGTCCTAAAAGCACACTAATGGACAAAATTAGCTTATTCAAATTTGTTGCGACATTCATCAGAACACTTGCTGGTCAATTTGCTTAATGAGTGCTCACTTTTCCCTTAATTTTTCTTGGGTGACATTCACTTAGAACAACACATTAAGCTGGCTACCCTTCTGCAAAGAATTCTTAATGACCAGCTCTGTTTTCAAAATGATTTCTTCTCATCTCTTTGTAGAAAATAAGAGAAAGTGTCTGAAAATGATCTTATTCTGTTTTCCAGAACTTTTTAAAAAAAGTTTCCAATATGTCCATTGAGAAAGTTTTACTCCTTCCTTATATGACTTTAGAATGATGGCTATCCTTAAAAGCAGGGGGGATAAAGAGGCCAATTCTAAAATTGTAACCTTCTAGTAGGTAATTTAAATCAATGGCCAGTTGAAAGAAACTCAAGCTGGAGGAAAGAAATTTAGTATTTTTGGAAATCTAAATTAATATTACGTCAAGCCCTGAGAGCATATTTTTTTCAAAGGACTATAATTAAAGATATGTGAATTTTTCACAGGAGAAAAAAAAAGCTGAAAGTGAAAAATGCACCTAATTAAGTAATGATTTTATCTTTATTAGATGGTATTAAAAATATTATGTGGTTTAATGCTTTTAAAACCATAAAATAGCATTCTCTCTTTCACAATTCAAGGAGTATTACACCAAACAATGGCAAAAGCGTGTCACTTTCTGTATGTTTTTCTCAGAAACAATAGCTCAGATATGAGTTTCCTGGTACTCTGATGATTTCAACCATTACATTTTGTCATAAATAAGCTTAGAAAGTTAATGCTAGGTAGACCATAAAGTGTTCAGTTCTGGTTTTCAGATAGCTACAACTACTAACTTTTCTCTCTACACCACATTTTTAATAACTTATTTTGTAAGAAAAATATTTTTAAAGTCAGCTACCAGTGATGTTTCAAGACTTTTCTACTTTGGTCCCAATTTGGTAGACCAAAAAGTTACCAAATCTTATGTTAAAAAGTCTATGTAGAGGCACCTAGGTGACTCAGTTGGTTAAGTGTCTGCCTTTAGCTCAGGGCACGAGCCCAGGGTCCTGGGATTGAGCCCCTCATCTGGCTCCCCACTCAGCGAGGAACCTGCTTCTCCCACTTTCCCCACCCCCAAAAAAGAAAAAAAAAGTCTATGTAGATTCTGGCAAGGTGGCAGCAGTGGTAGTAGCCTAATTATTGAATCTCCCCTACCTGCACCCACCCTAACGCTAAGAAAAAAAAAGACAAATAGAGCAGAACCAAAACCCCAAGAACAACATCTACAACAAACCCAAGGTGATAGAGTATTCCCACCCATCCTATATATGACAAGATGAGGAATATCAACCAACAGCTTCAAGAAATTTCAGAGAGCCATTCTGAGAACACCCCCTACAAACTGGCAGATGACATTACAGTTTTTAATTTCCCTAGTTAAGTGCAGAGGGAATTGTGACCCACAGATGTCTCAGTGCTGCAAAGTCCTGGGTGGGGGGAGGACTGATTCTTATAAAAAAACAAGAGAGGAGAAAGCCCCCATATGGAGGAGAAACTGCTGAGGATGAATCTAAGATGAGCAAAACAGGGGCAAAGGTTGGGTGGGCAGGTGGGAATGGGAACCAAAAATGTAAGATCTTAGACTTTTGAAAAGTAGAGTCCACATACCACTCTGTGAAAACAACGTAAGTGGTCCAGAATTGTGAAACTAGGAAAGCTATACTGGCCCCACTAAAAGCACAGGAAAACCCATAGTGAGCAACAGAAAGGAACCGCAGCTGAATTCCAAAGTTATTTAAAGAAAAAATAAGGAGCAGAATGACATCCCCAGTACAGACAATAAAATCATGCCAGAAAGAAGGAAAACAGATGTAAACTACAACCCGGTATTTCAAAATAAGCTAAAAGAAATGATATCAAAGAAGCTATAAAGAACCACATAAGAAGTTTTAAAACCCAGAAATTAGTTGACAGGAGAGAATGGAAAAGTGGAGGTAGTGAGGAAACCAAGAAAAGAACTAAGAAAAGAAGTAAAAGAAATGAAGGGTAAATTTTTTTAAACACACACACACACACACACACACACACACACACAGCACATAAAATGAATTGTGCCTTAAAAGAACTGGAAGATAGAGAGGAACAAAATTTTTTAATTCACATAAATGATGAAGACACTGAAAGGTTTTGGGCAAAAGTGATCATCATAGAAGACAGGCAAAGAAGATCTAACACACATATAATGGGAGTTCCTGAAGCCAAAGAAAAAAGAATAGGACAAACAGCTAAAGCTATGCTACAAGAAAACTTTCCGGAGTAATTACACATTTAAGTAGCATTATTATGTGACTAGAAAACTCAACACAGAGTGGCCGACACCATAAAATACTACTGGACTTCAAAGAATAAAAGCAAAACACATTCCTTTGGGTATCTAGGCAAACCTACCAAGTTAAATGTGAGGAAAAGAAACTCAGAGTATCAGCAGACTTGGACAACACTTTATGGCAAAAGACAGTACCGTAAAATATTAAAGATACTTGAGCAAAGAAAAGATGAGCCAAGGATTTTACATCAGCCAACCTGACTTTGAAGTAGAAAGGTGACAGACAAGCTGTTGTGAACATGTAATTCAGGAAATACTTCCCATGAGTGCTTCCTGAAGCATCTAGCAGAGAAGATGAGCTTCAGAAAAACAAACAGCCAGGAAAGACAGGACATAAGGACCAGGGGCCAGCATCAAATAGATATTTACCAGGAGAACAGAGCAGTAACAAAGAAGAGAGGAGAACATGTAATTATCATATATTCTGATAAAGCAATTTTAGTACAGCTATCATTAAAATTAGGGGAGGGAAGGAGGGGCATTTGAAAAGTAGTATATTATCAACCGATTGTATAGATAGTAACTGGAATGAAAGGACATGACTTCAAATGCCAAGCTGGGGGTGAAGAGGGAGGGAGAAGAAAGAACAGGCTTCTAGCTAATTTAAATGTTACTCACAGTAGGAAACCAATAGAAAATAGCACCCCACCACCACCACCAAAGAGCGAAACAAGGATATAGAAAAGTATCAGCATAAAAGCAACCAGCAGAATGAAAAAATACCAATCTCTGCCAGCACCCCAAGGAATACCAAAAGAGCAGAAAGAAAGTAGACTAACAGAAGAACACTCCAATTATTAAGTAATCTTGTTAGGGAAAAAAAAAAATCAAACCTGAATATCACCAAATCTCTAAATCACAAATGCATAAGAAATATAGGGAACAAAGAGCCTGTTCACCAGCACCATGGGGATGCAACCAGAAGAATCAGCAGAATCCTGCACAGGACCAGCACTCAGTTCCTTCAACGGAAATGGGGGAATAGGACCTATGGGTGGCCCAGCAGTTTAGCGCCTGCCTTTGGCCCAGGGCGCGATCCTGGAGTCCCGGGATCGAATCCTGTGTCAGGCTCCCGGCATGGAGCCTGCTTCTCCCTCTGCCTGTGTCTCTACCTTTCTCTCTCTCTATGTCTACACTGAATAAATAAAATATTATAAATAAATAAATAAATAAATAAATAAATAAATAAATAAATAAGAAATGACTTAAAGACCACATGAACCAACTGCAATATGGAAATATCATTTGGATTCTGTATCAAATGTGTACAAATTGGTGTGTGTGCCTATTTTCATACCTATTTTTAGTAACCCTAAAACTCACTTAGTACATTACCAGAACTTAATATGTAATCATATATTAAATGTTGTAGGTCATTCACCCTTGAGAACTGAGAAGAGAAAACTGCCTTTTTGAATTATTTGGGGGTTGCTGAGAATTACCCTTGGAAGTTATGACTGTCAACAGGTATTATTTGTGAATCATGCTATGAGCATTAATTTTTACAGTCAATTTGAATCTCACATAGTTATAATTTTACTATATTTTTCTTATACTTGGGGGACTATAAATTGAATAGTAAAATTCTGATATTGAATAAGATTTAAATATGCACAAATATATCAGAGGGGAGAGTCATGATGATAGGAGTACATGATGCTAAAATATTTAGTCAGATCTAACAATTATTTAAATATTTGTCAAAATGTATATGTACCATTAAGGGTTCAATACAGAAATTAAAAAGATACTCCAAGTATTTTGAACAGTAAGAGATATACAAAATTAGGGTTGATGATCATCAGAAGGGCTGGGAAAGTAGAAGTATGCAGATAATAAATTATATCATGGTACATCCAGTCCAGAGGCCAGGAAGTGGCTGCTGCACCCCCCCCCCCCCCACCGCCGCCCTCCCCTCTCAGGAAGAAACAAGAAATTACTGTTTTGGCTGTCTCAAGGCCTGGATGTAACCAGGTAGTGGTACCTATGATCCTTCCCTACAAAAACTCCTATCTATTGGAGTATGCAAATCTCCACTGCTGCCAGAGGAAGGTCCTCTGTACTTCCTCTGCTTTCCAAAGCTAATGTGAGTGCATCTTACTGGCAGAAACTAAATCTGATTTACCACTGTCATGACCAGGGAGTCTGGAAAATACAGATTTTTAGCTTTTAGAACTGTGAGACCTACAGAGACTACAAAAGTAGGTGGCAATGGATGCTGATTGCCAATAGATGGTTTTCAACTCAATATATGTCTAGTTTGCTTAAATATTTTCAATCAGTATCACTGTGTTACACTGTGTTACCTTGGCGTTTTAATGATTGACTTAGAACTCAAACTCTGTACTGGCAGTCTTCAAATCATCCATCAGTTACCCATGGTGTGAGCTCAGATAACAAGTCTTTTTTTTTTTTTTTTTTTTTTCCCAAAAGATCTCCATAAGAAGATCTAGTATTACATTTGAGAAAATTGAACTCTTTCTCGGGAATTAACTAGTTATTCCTAGTATACTAACATGGCCTATTTTATATATCTACAAACATCTGGAAAATAAGATTACAGTAGAAATATTCAAACTGTGTCTTTCCATCATTATCTGTTCACTTTGCCCATTAAAAATGTACTTTTTTTTGCTTATATATTTTTTCACTTATAAAATGAAAAAATACAGTAATTGTATAAGTGGACTATAGCTAATCATTTGGGCTGAAGATTTTAAAATGGGTATAAGGCAGTTTAATAATATGTTAAAATTCATTTTCATTAATTAATCCACTTGCAAATGAACTATAGCTACCTCAAAATGACTGCTATTGCCAGATTTAGAGATCTTATTTGTATAATCTGAAAATCATTAATGTTAATAACAAAATTAGCTTATTGACTATTTCTAAAACATTTTTCTTCTTTTTAATAAATGGCATTAGATTTTGGAGTTAATTTTATAGTTTTGAACACATATGTGTTACTTTGTTTTTGTTGGTGTCCCAAAATGAGTTTATTTAATTTTGAGGACATGGCTTATTGAATTTTTTAAATAGCAATTTTAAAAATTCCCTATTTCTTCTCTGTGCTCCCAAAGAACTCTGTGTTTCTCTGTCATTTGTTACCCGATATCTGAACAGTCTTGTCACCACGTAAGAGAGATGTACCAACACCCTCTTACAAGCTACCAGAACCTGGCAAATAGTTTAAGTAGTCACTCAATAAGCTAGTGATCCTAACAATGCACACATACACACTTAAGACCCTGTTTACTAGGAGAAAACATAAGAGTGTGATATCACCTCAAATCTATCTTTCAGATTTCAGATAAATGCCCCTGGTTGGTTGAATTTAAATCCTATGTGGAACCCAAGCTGCAGGGGGGTCTGGATAATGTTTTATGTATTATATTGTATATAATGATCTTATTATTCTAACCTGTTCTCTAATTGAGGACACCCTTGAAGGAGTCATAATGTCCCCAAGTAACAATCCTCTGTGATATGTGCTATCTACCTTCCCGTGAGCATTCTAATCCGTACCACCTCACAACCCAATAGAATGGTTATTATTATTATTACCACCATTTTACATAGAAGAAAATGGAGCTCACATGGAGGCCTCACGTTGTCTAAGATCATGTGGTTAGCAAATCATAGTGTAGTTCTAACACTCTTCTGAACACGTCATACCTGAACTCTGTATTAAATTTGTTTTTAAATAAGGCCTGAATTAGCTGCTCTTACTGGAGCAGCATTAATAGAATCATAATACAGAAATTAGATTTTTATAATTAGCCATAAATTAATCATCTGAAAAAACAAATTCCTACTTTAAGGAGAGTAATAAATACATTAGAGGTATGTATTGTGTATCTAATTCATAAAATTGGATACAAAAGAAAGCTAACCTAAGAATTTAAAAGTAGATGATGATCTACTTATATTTTTGCTTGAAGTTGTCCAGTGATTTTTGTAACAGTACAAACAGATGGTGAAACAGTATGGGAGATGTTTAGTAACTTTCCTAACCTCACAAAGTAATTTTGCAACTTTGTCCCTGATCACATCTGGGCTTATTCCATTATACCACATACATTCATGAGACATCCTCAGAAACTATAAATATAGCTTAAGAAAGGCTTTTACTATAAATTTTAAGGAGAATGCTTTACTTTCATTATACATTATTTATTATTTCCATTATATATATATGTCTCTATATATCTTTGCTCATATACTTTTATTACATAATAATTACAACTGATATATGGAAAAAATATTTACCATCTTTATTGGGTTGAATGGTGCCCCTAACCCCCCCCCCCCAAATGTATGTCAACCTGGAACCTTAGAGTGTCACCTTGATTTGGAAATTGGATCTTATGTGGAAACATGTAATCCAGTTAAAAAGAGGTCCCACTAACTTAGGGTGGGCCCAAATCCATTGATTGGTATCCATATATAAGAGGAGGAAAATTTGAACAGAGACATGCACAGAGAGAAAACACACACATAGGAGAACATCATGTGACAGTAGAGGCACAGATGGAGGTGATGAATCTAAACGACAAGAGACAACAGAGGTTGCTAGTAACTTCTGGAAGGTAGAAAGAGGCCAGGCAGGATCCTCCCCCGGAGCCTTCAGAGGGAGCATGTCCTGCCAGCACCTGGATTTCAGGCTTCTGGGCTCAGAACTGTGAGACAACACATTTCTGTTGTTTAAGCCATCTAGTTTGCAGTACTTTGTTTTGTTTGGCTTTGTCCTCCTTGTAATCAAATTATCCTATTAAAAGGGGAAAAATGCCCAAGAATGACTCCTCCACCATTTAGCCCATAAAATTAACATGTAAGTGCCATTGAGTTACATCCACAGGAGTTGGTGTGACCTTAAACATTTAGCGAACGTGTTTGACTCATGTGAAATATCAACTTCCTATGCCAAAAGAGTAAATGATAGGCAGCCCGGGTGGCTCAGTGGTTTAGCACCTGCCTTCGGCCCAGGGTGTGATCCTGGAGTCCCGGGGTCGAGACCGGTTTTGGGCTCCCTGCATGGGGCCTGCTTCTCCCTCTGCCTGTGTCTCTGCCTCTCTCTCTCTCTCTGTCTCTCTCATGAATAAATAAAATCTTTAAAACAAAAAAAAAAAAGAGTAAATAAAAAAAAACAGTAATATCTTCTTTAAGAAAAATAATTTACAAAGGTAAAATGCTTTAAACAAACACCAAAAAAAAAACAACAAAAAAACCCAGTTTACTCACTTACTACACAGCAAATCAAAGTCAACCCAAGGAGGGAAAGAGGCTCTTTGGTCAGGAAGGCGGGATACCGGGAAGACTTGGCCTTCCTTTCCTCGTACTTTCTCATCTTGGCCCCACACATTCGTTCGCCGGTGTTGGACGAGGCAGTAAGCAGCAACGAACAAATCGTCTCCTTTAGGAAACAAAATGAAATCCTGAGGTAAGAAGGGATGACGAGGCCGCCGGAGTGGCTCGGTGGTTGAGCATCGGCCTTGGGCTCAGGTGGTGGGGACCCTGGGGTCCTGGGATCAAGTCCTGCATCAGGCTCGGGCCGGGGAGCCTGCTTCTCTCCGGGTCTCTCATGAATAAATCAATAAAATCGAAAAAAAAAGGAAAAAAAAAGAAAAAAAAAAAAAAAAAGAAAGAAAAGCAAAGCAAATAACTTCAGGGACAGGAAAGTAGGGAAGCACTTGCACTGCGAGCTTACTACCGAATCCGCGGAAACCCGCGGGGCAGCCACTGCCGCCCGAGTCAGCAGCCCTGGAGCGCAGTCCCAACAGGCGGTGGCAAGAGCGCACCGGGGAGGCCGCCATGATGCTCCCAGGCGTGGCCGCCCCGGGGGGAGGAGCCCATCCCGCGGGCTGTGCCCTGGGGCTCCGTCAGGACCGGGAGACCCCAGCCCAGAGTCGGGGTGAGCAGCCAGCCCCGACCCCCCCCCCCCCCCCCCACGCAGGGCTGTCAGGCCCTGGAGCCCTGGGGCGGCCCCAAGGCCAGCAGCACGGTCCTGAGGCGGACGCCATCACCTCCCTCGGGATCCCGCTGAGGGGCCGCAAGGCATCCTGGGAACTTAGGCTCCGCCCCCATCCCGCTCTCCACCTGCTGTGACCTGGTCTCCACCAGCAGGGGCGGCGTGCGGAGGGGGTCCCCCGGAAGGAGGAAGGGCGGTGCCGGAAGTGGGCCGCCTAACCTCCCCTGGGCCCTGGCGGGTCGCTGCACAACCTGCCGCCTCCACGTGCCCGTCCTACTGAGAGGCGCCATCTTGGAGGGAGGCCCAGCGGGCGACGGAGGCCGCCGGCACCAACAGGCCGCTGGAACCAACAGGCCGCCATCCCGGTGGTTCCGGGGGCCCTTTGGACGAGGTCGCCTTCTGGTGAGAACGTGCAGATTTTCGTGGGTTTTTTTCCGAGTTATTTACCGTATCGACACGTAGGCACGTTTGAACGAGGACCTGTGAAGATAAAAACACCATTTCCACGTTTGGCAACAGAAACACCTGCTTCAGTATTTGTATTCATGTAGTGCGTTGTTTTTTTTTTTTTTTTTATCAGATATTTTGGATCAGTTTACAGACTAAAATGCAAAATATATTCATCTTAGACGGTTCCTCAGAATCAACGTTTATTTAAACATTTGTGGAAACGGTGGCTTTGTGTGTTAAGATCTGCCCGCAGAATGAATTAGCATGTCCTATGTCTTATTTTGTGTTATTCTTATCGACACATTTCTTCGTTGTGAGTGGTATTGATTCATTTTCTAGATTTGATTTCTTGAAAATGTAGTGGTGGAAATGCAGATTTTAACATAAAATCTTGGGCGGTGGGGGGAACAGTGAATCTGAAGTGCGAGGGGGATATTAAGGGAATTTTTAGCTTGATTCCCAACTTAACGGAAATGTGTCTTTCTGACTCAAAAGTCCCTTAACCGTGTAAGTGTACGGCACAAAGCACTGCCTTTTGTAAAATGAAAAATTTAGTAGGTAATTAATCATGCCAATTGTTTTAAGAAGGATATTCATTTTTAATGCGTAATTTGAATGAAAACTACCAAATTACAGAAATAACACACGAAATCTCTGGCTTATGGGCATTTGGGGAAAGCTATGGGATGGCAATGAACGTAAAACTTGCAGAAGTGATCACAAAGACTTTTTCCTCTCCTGTTAGAGAATGCCTTCGTGTTCAGATTCTGCTTTTTTTGGAACACGAAGACATTCTCTAATATACAAATCCTGGGAAATAAGAAAATGAAAGCTCCATGGGATTTTAACCCTGTTGTGGATGAAGGTGAGACCCGAGGAGGGGTTTGCAGTGTGTACTGAATATAGCAAGAACTCATAGAAGTGACCTACAACTATTAAAGTCATGAAATATTGGCCCCCTTTTTCCTGCTCCTTTGATTGGTATTTGTTTTTAAATAAGTATGGTTTTCAATAGTCTCTTTTTCTCTAAAAGAATCATGAGTTAATGGAAAAATTGGAAGCACAGTATAAATTTTTTTTTTTTTTTTTTTTTTGTACTTTCTGGTCTACCATCCTGAGGTGCTGTAGTGGGCATTCTTTTTACAACCACAAGAAAATCATCAGAACCTGATTTATCCTGGTATGTTGCTGTTACCTAATTGTCAGACATTCAGGTCTTTGCAGTTGTCCCCAAAAATATCTCTTACAGCAAAAGTATCTGATGAGAATTACATGTTACACTTAGTTGTAATATCTCTCTCATCCCTTTTAGTCTGGAATAGTTCCTTAAATTTGATAAAATTGGTATTTTTATAGATTGCAGACCTTCTTTTTTAGAATATTTCTCAAGTTTGGTGTGTCTGACACTGCCTTATGACTAGATTCAGAGCTGCATCTTTGGCAGGAATATCACGGAAGGGATGCTGTGTGCTTCTCATAGCATGCGAGCAAATAGCAGAGTATTTCCATTTGTCCCATTATTTATAGTGTTTAATAATTTAACATGGTGTCTTCCAGTCTTGTCAACTATAAGGTAACTCCTTCCCCCTTTGTGATTATGGGCATTTTGAGAAGGTGTTTTGGAAACTACATGAATATCCCATTCCTCAAAAAAAATTTCAACTCATTCATTTATTGTCATTTTGTGGTTCTCTAATTTATTTGTTGGATTATAATCTATACTGTCATTATTTATTTGATACTCAAATGATGCAGATTTGGTCAGCAGAAGCTCATCTAACCTATTTTTTTCTATTCTTTTGAGATATTTCATCATTTTTAAACCATTTTTTGCAAGTTCTATAGATATTCTAGGCTCATATTTTCCCTTCTCCAGCTCTGATAGCAGCTGCTTCTGCAATGTACCTTTTCTTTTCTTTATAGAAAACGATACACGGAAACAAGTATCTGTGTACTAGCTGGATTCATTGCTTTAGGTTAGCGGTTGTTTCTCAAGACCACAGTGACTTGCATTTGGGAATCTATTTTTGATTTACATATTCATTCATTTATCATCTATCTATCCATCCATCCATGACCCCTCTATTGAAAAACCATGAGTTCATCTCTAATCTGAATCCAACACCACAGAGTTTATTCTGAGATTTTCTTCCCTTCCATATTTATAACTACCATTGCTGGCAGTGAGAAACGTATCTACAATTTTATTTAATATATTTATACATGTGATTAATCCTCTATATGTAGCCTATGTCTGTTTGAACTGCAATCCCTTTTTCTATGTAGTTGCATATCAAAGCTCTGACACTCTGTTCTAGGTTCTAAATTATATGATACCATTTTCATTCTGCTTGGGTTCTGAAATCCCACATAAGTATGTCCCTCCACGAGGGCATAAAGTTTCAGTAGGAGAATAAATTGTTTATGGACGCAGTCAGCTATGTGTGTAAAAATCTAAACTGTCCCTGTCCTTGGAAACCTTCTCCCCGCTAAGAAGTTAACCTACATGAATACTCTCACATGTACACAAACTCTCACATGTACGCAAAGTTGTATGTACAAGGCTTCTAGTCTAGCTCAAAATGGCTTGCTGCATAAAGATCCTCCGACATAGAAAAGAGAGTCAAAACATATAAAATGAAAATAAGCACCCATAAATTAAGACAGAGAAAGAGAAAGGCATTCAAGATGTAAGCTTAAGAAAACAGAATAACTATAAAAATAGCAACTGCCAACAAACCAAAACTGTCGGGGAAAGAGATATAGGAAAGAGAGAGAGAGAAAAGGAGAGGGAGGGAGAAAAGGAGGCGAAGAAGGGGCAGGGGGAGAAGAAGAGATGACCATGACAGGGAGGGAAGGAGGGAAGTAAGAAGATGGCAGATAGATACATGATAGATAGATAGATAGATAGATAGATAGATAGATAGATAGATAACAGGAGGGAGCACATCAGACCTAAAGCATTCTATTTTAGACATTCTCACACTCAGCTATTTTCTTGATAGACATATACAGCACCTACATGCACTTTTAGCCAGATTGAATATCTTGAGTAACTTGCCTTTAGTTCTTTGTCTTTGCCCATTTTTTAAAAAGATTTTATTTATTTATTCATGAGAGACACACAGAGAGGGGCAGAGACACAGGCAGAGGGAGAAATGGGCTCCATGCAGGAAGCCTGACGTAGGACTCGACCCCAGGTCTCCAGGATCACACCCCGGGCTGAAGGCGGTGCTAAACCGCTGGGCCATGAGGACTGCCCCGTCTTTGCCCATTTTATGCCATTTTTTTACCTGGACCATTACACCAAACGTGCTCATCCTTTCCCCATCCTCAAATCCCAGAAACCCCAGAGTCCTTTAACAATGTGACAGATTTTTTTTTTTTTTTTTTGGCCATAGCACGTGTCCTTGACTTGCTCTACCTGAAAATACTGAGTGCGTTAAAATGTTCCCTTTTTCTGATGTAAACAAATATGCATGTAAGTCATTTCTTAGAAGAGAATTACCTAACAAATTGGGCAGTTAAACTGAGCTAACAATGGCACAATGGATTACTTTTCTCAGACCATATTTGCATATTAGCAGATCCCTTCTATTCTTAACCCCTCACCCAGGGCCAAGGACTAAGACCGCGTTAGAGGAGGGTAACCTCACCTTCTGCACACTTCTGTTGGATTCTGTATTGGTTTACTGCAATGTATTTGGTACGTTCTTAAATCAAAATATGTAAATGAGTAAATAAAACTCCGATTTGCATCCAGCAAAATGTAATGCACACAATATCCCACACTTGTTTGTTCATTACCATTTATTTACTTTTAAATATCACTTCAGTCTTAGGAAATAGCAGTATGGTAGCTTGAGAGAGTATATCCTAGAAACTCAGAATTACCTGGGTGTCTCATTCCACATAAACTCTTCCTTTTCCAAGTTTAAAAGGTGGCAAGCTCCACAGAAAGAATTGGCCAGTTCAAAACATTAAAGTCTTTATTCTAATCTGCAATTCTCTCCTTCACTCTCCTTTCAATTTTCTTTAGTATGTAGGAACACCTGTTATCTACCCAGGAGAACTTAATATGATAACTAACTATAGTTTTGGCAGTTTGGAGAAATATAACTTTCCCTGATGTCTCCATATTGGAACATTTTTTATATTTAAATCTCCCATTCTTCCCATTGGGAAAAATTTACTACAGATAATTCAGGAAAATTTCATTTATTTAAAGGCCTTTCTTCCTTCTGTTCAAGGATATGACTACATTGTAGGGGCTTATAGAGGGTTGCAGCATTGGTTTGGTGGGTTGTTAAGGGAGGAAGTCCCTAGCTTCATTTATGGTCATTATTCATCTAAGATGTATACACTGAAACAGCCTCACTTTCAGCTGCCTTATCATCATTGTTCTATGCAGGTAATTACAGCACACTGCATGCTCTGACAAGTCATCACCATGTTTCTCACTCTTTTTTAGCTACTTCTTGCCACTCTTGAACCACAGGAGAAAAACACTAGAACTTTGAAGCTATACCAAGCCTCCCTGCCAACATTGCCGTCTTTTCCATACAGTGGCTACCAGGAACTCCACAGAGAAGATGAGCAACTAGTCCCTCTAATTTTGAGGTATCCTACATTTATCTGGGTTTTCTATTTCCCACCACTTCCCAGCAGGATATTAATGAAGAGACCACAGTTTATTCTCAGGTTCATCTACAAGTATTTAATCAACTGTGTTCTGTTATTACTTTCTCTCTCTTTCTCCAGACCATGTAATTTTTATCTAGTCTAGGGTCAAGGATGAGGATGCCTTGTATCTGATAGAATATATATAGTTTCCAATCAATTGTGTAACCTTGGATGTTAAGCTTAAGAAATATAAAAGTCATATATTTAATTATGTTCTTCTATCTCTATCTTTCCCTGAGACAAAAAAAAAACAAAAAACAAAAAACAAAAAACATTGATCCGTCGAAGAATCAAAAGAAAATTTCCATTTTTAAAAATTTTGCTTCATAAATAAAGAATTCCTAAGGCATCCAATAGCAAATGTTGCCCTTTATGACATCTTGTGTTTATGCTCATTCTTAAAACTGATATTTAAAAGCAACTACAGAGTGTGATTGTAACTCTCAGCCTGAAAATGTCAGAAAAAAATGGCCAACACTAAACTTTGCTCTGAGAAGTTCAAAACATCATGTTACTCCCTCTACCAAACTGCTGCCTCCAAAATCCGCAATTACCACATGGGCGAGGGTAATGATAAAGACATGTAACAAACCTAAACCTGCCTAGAGAGTTTCTTAAATATGCTCATTCTTGGACAACAACCAGAGTTACAGTATCATAATTTTTAGAAGAAAGGGAGGCTAGTATTTATATTTAATAAACAATCTAAGTAATTATTTCCTTCAGTTTGGAATATTCTGTCTTAGAAGATATTATATATCATATGTGAGCTATAAAAACTAGCCATACAAATGTAAAAAATAAAAACCTGCAGACAGAGAATATTTCCAGCCAATTTGGGCTGTGTGAAAAAAAAAATCATTCAAAGGGATAATTATAAAGAATCTCAACAACAACAACAACAAAAAAATAGTGACCCTGTTACTATGTATACACACCAAAAAAAAAAAAAAAAAAAAAGCATAATAGTGCAAATCGATATTCTCAGACATTTACAACCTAACCTCCACAGAGCCATTGATGGTCCAGAGAATACAATACCCCAGTCTTTCTCCTGAGAATATAGAACAATGGAAGAATTGAGTGGGTAACAAAAACTAAACTGAAGTATCTAACTTGTTAAATAATGCTGTTTAAGGAATTTTAAATGGCTATAAAATTAAACCATTCAACAAATATTTAATGAAATTCTCCTAAATTGGGCAGTATGCTAATGTATTGAAATATTATGCTCCTACACCTACATATATAGAAAACTTGCTTAAAATAGATTTTTAAGGACACAGGTTAATGACAAATAGTAGGCATAATATGATTTATATCAAAAATACACATAGAGGTATAAACTTAGATGGACACAGACACCAAAACTTTTAAATTGATGATGTGTTAGGATCCTAGGTAATTTTTGATTTTCTTTTTATTTGTTTTCCACATGTGTTGTTAATTTTCTTTTCAGCCAGGCCCCCCACTCTACCTTGTTCCTCCCAGTGGACATGGCAGGTGCCACCTTGTTATTTTTACCTTCTTACCTGCTCCACTTAGTTTTGATGAATGATGCAGTCTTGAGAAATGACATTCAGAGTGTCAAGGGGTTTGATGATCAGGTAAGCTTTGGCTATCGTTAGGGTTTAAAAATGAGGCCCAAAAACCTGAGCCCAAGTAGGTTTTGGGTGAAATTCCTTTTACTCAAATTTTTTCTCCCTTTTCTCTCTGGACTTTTTTCTTCAGTTATCTTCTCTTTGATACCTCCTATCATCTCTCTTTTTTATCTTTCTTACGTATTTCTTCAGTTCACACTTCCTTCTCTCCACCTGTCTTATTTGTTTCCTGTGGGGTTTTTTGCCTTCATCCCCAAACCTACAACATCTTCCATTATTGCATCAAATGACCAAAGTTTATATCACTTTATAACGCATTAATTTCAGAAGTATGCGGGGAGTGCTGAATTATATGTTTTTGTATAAAATAATTATTGGTTAGAAATACAGAGTCATGCATATAACATGAAGTTCAGGGTTACCAAATGTCAGATGTTTCAGTAGATTGTTCAATTTTCTCTTGTAGGAAAAACAAAAAACAAAAGCATAAAGACATTGAGATTTCTTCACTACTCTTGACTGCAGCAACAACTTGGATTGCAGGAATAAAATGGCCTGTGACATAAATTCAGGTGGGTAGGGGGAAGTGCATTCTTAATGTATAAAGGCAAAAGATTAGTATATATATGAAAGTGGGCAAGTATGATTTTGAGGAGAAATAGGAATTTCTCATTTAGTTCCAAAGGGAGAACTTTCCATAAATAAATTAGACTTCAGAGAGAACATACCCATTGGCAGGCAGAGGCCACCCATGTCAGAGACAGCAGAAAGGGAGCCAGAGCCCATCTGTCTCATATAAGAACAGCAGACATGGCTGTGCAAGGAAGAACAATCTTGCTTCTTGCTCCCACCAGCCTGGGAGCACTTCTCTTGAAAAACTGAACTGTAATTAATGGGACTTGTTTCCCAAGCTCAAAAAATGTTTTAATCCAAGTCCATTACCTAATCATTGTCCTCTAGCAGCCTAGTATGTTCCAGTTGCCAACACACATGCCTTCATCTGCCCTATACACTGAATTTGAAATTTGTCAGAAAGAGAGGGCAGAGACTAAGAGAATTATTTCAGTAGGGAGGAGCAATTGACCTTGACAAAGAGTTTGTGTTGAGGACTCTGGAAAGGCAAGGTTAGTTTAAGGGCAGCAGGAAGTTAAAAGGTGAAAAGGAGAGTTGAGGAAATAAGAAAAAGCAGGTACATTTTTGTGAGACACTTTCACAAAGTTGAGGGAGTATTCATGGATGGCCCCAAGAAAAGAAAGCCTAGGCAGCAGTGTCCTGTCTCTTGTGTTGTGCAAGGGAACAAGACATACAGAGATTAGATCAACCACTTCGTTTTTATTCTTTCCATCCCAAAACACAATTTCATGTATTAAATCTCTTCTGTTTGAAACACCAAGTGTGGTTTCTGTTTTTCTGACTGGTACATAGGCTCATTGTAGAGACAGATGTTAAACAAACAGACACAAAAATAAATATAATCATACAGTTCTCAGGTGAAAAAGGAAAAAATACCTAAATAATCTCATAAGTCTATAGATTTATTTTGGGTTGTGGGTGGGCCTGGATACATTATGAACAATTGCTTTTATTTGTACTATTGTCCTTACAGTTTCTATTTACTTGGTTGGTTTCAATTTTCACTCCTCAGTCAATGACTCCCAAATTGTCATTACTTCTGACTTCTCTCTCGACTCTTCTATTATTATTTCCTCTCTCCTACTTCCTGGAAATCCTTCCCTGCTTTCATGTCAGATTCAGCAAGTTCAAGAATCTTATCACCTTCCCGTGTAGAATTTCTTTGTTGCTTGTCCTTTTCCATATTTGTACAACAACAGTCTCTGCATTGTCACAGGAGACAAAAACTCTGGTTCATTTCTATTAGACTAATTGGGTGAATACTGTTGCTAAACCTCACAATAAATCTCCTGGCTTTTTATTCTCCTCGACTTGGTCTATCCCAAATACATTGCTCATAAATCTTTAAATACAATTCTGGCTGCATCACTCCTTTTTTCAAACTTCTTCAGCAGCTTTCATATATCGACCACAACTCTGACATCAAGGCCACCTGTGAATCACCTATAACCATTTTTTAATTTAATCCCACAACTCTTCTGTGATCTAACCATATTGGACTACTTGCAGTTTGTCAGATGTGCTCTGAAGCTTTCCACCTGCCTGATTTTTGCTCAGTCTGTTCTCTGCAAGGAACATACTCGGCTTTTTACCTTTTGCGTCTTAAGTATACACATTTCCTATTATTATCTTAGACTTCATATTCTCTATAAAGGAATTCCTGGTGCATTTTGAATGACATAATTGTTCCATCAAATTTTCATTATTTTTTCTTTGTATAGTTCACATGACATTGTTCGTGCATTTTTTTTAAATGTGATTTTAATCTTCTCCCATTCCTCCTTGATGTTTGGGATCTCTTACTCATCTGTACATTCTTTAGTAAATGTGGTAGGTGCTTAGCACTGTATCAAAACTCCTCAAAGCAGTTTAATATACAAATAGCACCATTACAAATGGCAGCATCCAGTCAGTGAGTACAATGTAGAAGAGGCATTTCCCTTTAGCTTGGGAAGCCTTGCTTTTAAAGGGTTAAATGGACATCATGGGATGCTGTGGGGAATCATGTGAACTGTGTTTGTTCCCAGAGGGCATAATGATTAAGTACTCCACACTTCAGAACTGCATCATTGCACATGCTGGAACTAAGCCACAGAATCTGTTAGGCAGATCTTTATTTTAACCTTGCTGCATTTTCAGAGAGAGATCATTTGATAAGCTGAAAACTTCCCAGGTCAATCTGTTACAGCTATGATGATGGCTAGAGAAATCTAGTAAGCTCAGAACTCCCTTTCCCGAGATCTTTTAATCCTCCTCCTCCTTTTCCTCTTCCTTCCCCTTTCTCCTCCCCCTCCTCTGCCTCCTTCTTCATACATCAAGTTATGCTTGGAACAATCAAATCTGTTATTTCACTTCTCAAGTAATACCTTAAACTTAGAAGAATGTAGTTCAGGCCTCTTCACGAACCACTGAATACTTAAAAATGAATTTTTTTCAGGTGAAATTCTTTTTCTTCATAATAGATAAATAAATCTGTATGTGCTCTAGCTGGTGAACAAAAGAAGATTGGAAAACTGCCTGATGATGGTGTCTGTGATAGTTAGCTGGTGTTATCAGAGGATTCTTTTAAATGTCAGATCATTTAATCAGATAGTGTAAAGAGGGTAAAAATTGAGTTCTTCAATTCTTCTACCAATGGGAAGTAGGAGGCAATGGGAATTAATCATCTTGGTTCCTTATGTCATTTGATTCCAGCAGACTGAATTTCCTCTGACAAAGGTGGCATGCGGTGTATAATAACCTTTAAACACCAGCATAGCCTGGCTTGGATACAATATTCTCTGAAAACAAAAGTCTGCACCTCAACCTCAAGTTTCAGTAGCAGCATATAAAAATTCTCTTGGCAAGAACTATAAAAAGGAGATTTTACATTCAGTTTGGTCTCAGGCCTTTCAATTCACTTCTTACTGATTGTTTCTTTTAGTTTGGCTTTTGTACAATTCTCAGGAGAAAAATGAAACAAAAAGAAAATAAATGATTTTCCAATACAGACATGTATGTAGTGATTGGATGATGACCCTCTAAGTTAGTGGTATGAAAATAACTTTAAAATGAAATTGAATGGTGGGGAAAATTTTTAAATGAAAGACGGGTAACTATCATCACTTAATCTACAAATATATCTCCTCTAAATAAATGTATTAAATGACAAGAACCTGTGAAACTTGGGTAATATTTTAACTCAAACTGGTTTTCTATTAGTAAAATGTAAAATTAATCGCAATTTCTTGGAAGTTTACCTCAAGTTGTCTATCTCAGGTAAACAATATTCAAAGGCAATTAGAATTAGAATCTAACAGGCACCTGAGTGGCTCAGTCAGTTAAGCATCTGCCTTCAACTCAGGTCATGATCCCAGGCCTGCAATAGGGCCCCTACGTGGGGCTTCTTTTCCCTCTGCCTGACACTCCCCCTGCTTGTGCTCTCTCTGTCAAATAAATAAACTAAAACAAACAAACAATCAAAAAAAGCTAGAATCTAACATCAACAAAGGTGTCTTACTGAAATATAATTTTCCTTGGGGCACCTGGGTGGCTCAGTCGGCTGAGTATCTGCCTTTGTCTCAGGTAATGGTCCCAGGGTCTGGGATCAAACCCCACTTAGGGCTCCCTGCTCATTGGGGTGTCTGCTTCTCCGTCTCCTTCTGCCTCCTGCCCCCCTGCCAAGTTTGTACTCTCTCTCATGTGTACTCTCTGTCTCTCAAATAAGTAAATAAAATCTTTTTTAAAAATGAGACATAGTTTTTCTCTTTAAATTCACTTTCATTTCCAGAGGTAACTAAATCAAGATTAATTCATTTTTAAAACAAATTCAGTTTTAACAAACCTGGCCTAATTATTTACATAAACTTAGCAAGAATAGTGATTGATCATATTGATCCTTTAGAATCTGCTTTGCTGGAACTTTTTATAAGGAAACTCTAGATTAAACTTTTAATATCCTTTTGAGGCCAGAAGAAAGCCAAATAGTTGTCATCAGACTTGACTACAATAGCTGTAGGCTTGGGCAAAGTCCTCTTCTCAAGGTCCCCAAAATATCCTGAGGCTCCTTAACTGCCAGGCTACTGGCAACTTTGTAAGCAAAGTATCTTGCCAACATTTCCAAGGGGGCATCAATGGCTGCATAAAGTCAACCTCAACTCCTTAAAGCTGTCTGGTCATACCTGACTGTATGCGTGTCTCTCAAATGATACTCCAGTCAAAGCCTTGGTAATATAACCTGTGTTTCTAGTGGTGTCCTGTTACAAAGAGAATGGATTCATTTTGAATCCATTATGCAAATAACTAAAATTGCCATGAAAGAGAAGCCTTTCTTAAATCTGGAGGGTTCAGGTAGGGAGAAAAGTTAAATGATTCAATTTGTTCACAAAGGAATATTTTATCATCTTCCTCAATTCATTCAGTCCTGTGTTATTAATTTTTTGTTCTATTTGCAGCTTTCCCATTAGTTTAGTTTAATGATTTTTTAAAGATTTTATGTGTTTATTCATGAGAGACATAGAGAAAGGCAGAGCTATAGGCAGAGGGATAAGCAGGCTCCATGCAGGGAGTCTGACGTGGGACTCGATCCCAGGACTCCAGGATTATGCCCTGAGCCAAAGGCAGATGCCCAAGTGCTGAGCCACCTAGGCATCCCTAGTTTTGTGATTTTTAAAGATAGAAAATAACTATATTTATCAAAAGTCCTTTCTTTGAATCACCTTGAAGATGAACCATACTTTGCAAAAGTATCATCACAATAACTATAAATAACAAAATTAGACCTCAGAAATGGACATGGTTCTAGATCACAGAGTTCAATATAATGTATCTGACAAGGAAATCTACTTATTGTTGTGAATCATAGCATTTTAATAATTAGAGTGTCAAATGATGACCTCCTAACAGAGCATATTAAAACTTTAGAATGGTTTCATATATTTTCTAGGCTAGTTATAGCATTTACCCATAGAACATAACCTAATAAGATTTATCATCATATGTTTGACAATGTTTCCCATGTGACTTAACATACCCAATAAGGCTAATTAGACTTCCTTTACCATTTAAATCTTGGGGAAGTTTATTATAAAAACCTTAGGAAGTTTTAAAGCACATCCCTAAATAGGATTACAGATCATTACAAATTTAATATTCATATTTAACTGAGGTGGAGATAAGGGATTTTACAGGAAGTTACATGGTTGTTAGTAAAACAGCTTCCCCAACATTGAGAAATTTTCACTCTTAGGTAATCAGAGACCTGATAAAGATAAAATTTAGAAGCTTTGGTTTTCTGGGCAAATAAAGAGAAAACACTTTGTTTACATTTTCTTATCAAGAGCAGATCAACAATTCAAGAAAACTTTGTTTTTTAACAAAGAAAAAAAGCAAAATTTCAATTTTATACCACTGCACTTTTAAAAATCCATTGATTTCAATTTTATTCCTGACCATAGATAATTTTTTTTGTCCAAAAATCTCCCTTCACAAACCTTCTATAACTTTCTTCTTCATTCAGATTTTGTCCTAAGCCTTTTCTCTCTAAATAACCAATCTCATTGTAGGATAAAACTACTTGCTTTTTCCCTCAATGAAATGTGTTCCCATCCTTCCATCTTTCTTACTAAAGACACATCTTTCTTGCAGAGTGGCTTTTCTTATTTCCAGCAGTCTTAATTACATACACTTAGGCAAATTTTAACTCTTAGAAACCTTAGTCACCAGTGAAAATTAAGTAGTAATCGATTGTGAACGGTTTGTTACACCAGAATTCTTTAGATAGGCAAGTTCATAAATACATTTCGTAATTTCTAAAAACCATATTTTTTACATAGAACAATCTTTTAATAAAGCAATCATGGTTACCAACAAGCCCAAGTATCCTCACTTTCTCTGCAACAAGAAGCCAAAGTGGATAAACCTATGTTCAGTAAACAGTGCTTTAATACTTACTTAGAAAAGACTTAGAGATCCAATGAATTCAGTTTATCATTTAGCAAAACTTCAAAGTTTCAGGTTACCAAAGATTTTGAAAGCTATTTAAAAGTTTTATATATAAACCTTTTCATTTATCAAACCTTCTTCTTAAAAATTACCGTGAAAACTTTGAGACAGACAAAATTAACCATTATTTTAAGTCATTTTTTTGCTGACAAATTGCAACAGAGATAACATGAGCTTATTTGACCTTTAGTGAACCTTATTAGGATAAAAGTATTATATTTAATGCTGATAAATTGGAGGGAACGTCTATCTTAATTAAACTAACATATTTTAATAAGCTTAAATACCAATTATGTTGCACCTGGGTCTACTGAAAGTCAATCAATTTTTTCCTCATTGTCAACTTTTACCTGGGTCACCTGTGGAGAAATCTGAAGTGGGTGATTTTAAGTCCAGGGAGGGGTGCTCTTTGCTCCTTGATAGAGAGGGTAGGAGGAGCGGGAGCCAATGGTGCTGAAGGTACAGAGGATAGTTATGAGTGGGTTATGCATGCTGCACCCATGGTGGTACAGAAATAGATGAAGGAGAGGGTGGTGGCAAATAATGTGGGTACTCCTGGCTAAACTGGAGATGGAATAAAGCCCCAAGGGCAGATAAAACAGATTCTCAGTCCTAAAACTTGTGAGCTCAGACAGATGAGCAGACATGTGCTTTTCTTTCCACCAACAAAAAAGTAAAGATAGGCAATCCAGGTTAGGCCAGAGAAGATAGGGAGTCTCCCCAAAACAAAAGGAGTTTCAGCAGCTTCTTGGGAATATTCCTTAAAGTCCCAGTCCCAAGATAGACCAACCACAGACCAGTGGCTCCAGTTTTCATGCCATAAACCCAGGAATGAATGGGGCAGAAAACTCACAAAAGAGTCAGGCAGAGCCCCTGGGTGGCCCAGTCAATTGCAATTATGCTTTGGGGTTAGATCATGATCCCAGGGTCTGGGATTGAGCCCCACATGGGGCCCTCTGCTCAATGGGAAGCCTGCTTCTTTCCCTTTCCCTCTGCCTACCACTCCCCCTGCTTTTGCTCATGTTCTCTCTCTCATTCTCTCTGGTGTCAAATAAATAAGTAAAATCTTTTTAAAAAATAAAAAAATAGAGTCAGGCAATATTCATCTAGTCTTCTCAAGATATATTTTAGATATGACACAAAAGAATAACAAAAGGAAGATGAGTGACTCGGGAAGAACAGAGGGAAGCATGTATAGGATCTTGGCAGCAACCTGTTTACAGCAGAGATGGAAGGGGGCACGTAGAGAATATGATAGAACACGAGAAGGTGGCAGATCAATAGAAACAGAAGAGCTTGAGGTAGCTGACCTGATGGTGGACTGCAGGGTAGAGAGTGAGGAGTATAGACAAGTTAGGGTTTGGGCATAGGGCCATAAAAGCCTGACCATATGGGATTTTGGTCAAATGCTACAAAATGAAGAGAGTACTTAAACTAACTAGGAGACCATTACCAAACCTCAATTTCCAGTGGTGTCTCATCAGGATTATTGCAGAAGGTTCCTGGGATTCAGGGTGGCACGAGGCATTCCTCTTTCTTGACTGCTCTGAGAAAGGATGTCGAACTCCCTTCACTTCCCTATTGCGTTCTAGATTACATCGGATGCTGGTGAATAGATTGAAATGCCACAGAGATTGGGCTGCCTCTTGCCATCTTGGGGGAGTCCATATATTTGGCAACCAATAATATCCTTTGTGAGCCTCTAGTTCTAACATTAATAGCTAGGGTACAGGTCTTGGCCTTTGTTAACAAGGGGCAGCTATTTTATATCATATTAAGCATCCTATATCTAAGCTAGAAGTACTTTTAATATGGGAGTAGAACCTAGAACACCAAACAGCCCATGGATAAGAACAAATGAGAGACATGAAAAAATGACAGTCTGGAACTCCTGTCTAATCCAAGCAACTTTCGTATAAGCTTTATCCATGATCCAGTCCTGAGGGAGTGGTCTCCTGTTGAGTGAGTGCCCCAACTGGGTAACAACTCCAACTGGTCCCTTTCAGGAAGCAGGCAGTTAGACATATTTTCTCTTTTATGTTCATCTAAGGTTCACAGCAGCTTATTTAAGGGGAAACCTTACTTGGGAGTCTTGAGATCCATGGCCATCCTAAGACATGTATGGCTGTCTCATGCCCGAGAAGAATACAAGTATTGAAAGAATAGGTAAAACATGGAGAACCTGATTTTTGGAGCCCAGTGCTCTTATGACCAAGGTATTAATGTACCTATGGGAGGCAGGATTTTGTCCCTCCCCATAGCGTAACCACAGACAAGAGCACTCAATCAAGGCACATTCAGAAGTGTCATACCATTCAAGACATCTCCTGAAAAGAAGTAAGAAGTAGAGTCTGAGGGAATAAAGAGACACCAAATTGCACCAGCACTCTTGGCTTCACTCTGTAATCCCTGTGCAGAGGCAAAAATATTATAGGATTATGGAGTGCAAAGACCAAGAAAGAATTCTTGAGATGTTGTAAGGTGTGTCTTAGTAATTTTATTTAAGTGGCACAGGGACAGGACCCATAGGCAGAAAGGGCGGCACCTTTTCTCTATGAAACTAGTGGTTTTATTTTTAGTGCTCAGGGGGGAGGGGATGTGCAGGAAGTATTAGATTATAAATGTCTTCTTCAAATTTCTACTCATAAAACTACTTTTGCAAGATTTCTGTAGTACTTATCATTCACTTTGTTATTAACTATCAGGTCATGAGATTTAAGAATGTAGCAACCAACGTGTATTTGATCCTTATCAGAACTATGCAGGCAATAGGCCAGCCTTCTGGCTAAAAGTGAATATTTTTCTGTTTCTGTTCCTCATCAGTTTAACTGATAATTTCTAGTTTTATTAGTGACATGTATTTTCATTTCATATAAATCACTTCATAATGTACAAAAAAATAACAAAAACTTTGTTTCCAAGAGAAGGACAATCTAAACATTCTTAATATCCCTTTTGCTAAAGACAGCTATAAGTGTTGAAATTCTAACTATACCTTTCCCTCTCCCTCTCTCTCTATATTTATAGATATAGAGATATAATACACATACATACACACACACACACACACACACAACTTGTAACTGAGCTGACAGGAAGCATGGAATCTACAAAAAAAAAAAAAAATGAAGGTAGGAGTCCTCAGATATAAATTGCATCATCTATAGACTCACGGTTTATATTTTGTTTGCTTCCCAAAGTATTATGAGGTATAGGGGTTAAGTTTTTGGCTTATGTAAGGTAAAAAGTGGTGTAAGAGATTTATGCAAAAAGCTAGGGTCCCAAAGAGTCATACCATCCTAGTAAGGCAGAATGAGAAACAACATCATACAGAATGAGATGCCAAGAAAACTTACCTGCTTCAATTCTGATACTGAATGAAGAGCCAAAACTTCTCCTTTTTTTTTTTTTTTTTTTTTTTGGAGAGCCAAAACTTCTATCCTGAGAATTTGTAACCATAAGTCAGACTTCAAATAGGTTTATAAACTAAGTTTAAGTCACCTGAGTTGAGTAATATTCTTCATAATAAAGAAGATTTCAGTTTTGATGTTTGACTAATGAGAGCTTTCAAACCTCACAACCCCCTTTTCCACTTTTGCCCCACATTTGGGCAAGCTGATTAAAAAAAAAAAAAAAAGGGATCCCTGGGTGGCGTAGCGGTTTGGCGCCTGCCTTTGACCCAGGGCGCGATCCTGGAGACCCGGGATCGAATCCCACGTCGGGCTCCCGGTGCATGGAGCCTGCTTCTCCCTCTGCCTGTGTCTCTGCCTCTCTCTCTCTCTCTCTCTGTGTGACTATCATAAATAAATAAAAAAAAAAAAAAATTAAAAAAAAAAAAAAAAAACAACAACAACAACAACATGTCACTTCCATTGTTGCCAGTAGGAAGTTAAAACCATGCAAACCCAAGCCCTCCAATGGGAACCCTTACTCGGGTCCCACCTCTAAACCAGATTCTTTCAGTCTCACTTCACTCAAGTCATCAGAACCAACTTGCACTTGCCTTGCTTTCTGCAGAAAAATTTCATGAGGTGACTAATAAACCTTGGCATGTGCTCTCAGTATTCATGGTGTCATCAGTTTGATGTCTGAACAATACCATTGTGAGGAGTCCTCCCTATCCTGCATGGGTTGACTATAAAACATCCACACTTAAAGCTACAATGGAACTGTCGATTTTTTATTTATATATATATTTTTTTTCTGCAGTGGATGCTCTTCGTGGTGCACCAGATCCCATTTATATGGCGGGTGCACACACATGCTATAATTTTGGCTGCTAGTAATTCACAGTTGTTTCCTCCTCCAAAGATTGGCCATCATCAAATGAATACTGTGTTGCCTAGGAGGTTATGCCCCTCGGGAACCACCCCTCAGCCAGTGATTAACTGATACTGGGGGTAAGGGATATTAAGAAATATAAGATTCTGAGATTTCACTCTACTCACAAGCTAACAAGTTAGCTTGCCACAGTATCATGAATGCTGGCAAAATATATAAAATTTCATGGTCAAAGACAAAGCACTTTATCACTCACAGTAATAGCAATAGCCAGAGTATCAGAGGTGGCCTGTGTCCCAGTTCCCATAAGGCAATATGAAAAGGGCCAAGTAACACTTATGGATGAAATATATCATGTTATAGGAGAAGATATCTTGCGCTTGGGGAACAGAATCTTTTATAATGGGCTATCAGCTTACCTTAACCTTGTCCCAGAGGGAGACATTATCTTTATTATACTGAACAGAAAATAAACCTGTCCTTCAGTCTAGAGGTAGATATTATCTCCAGCTTCCAAGGCTGTTCACTATAGAAACAATTTTTAAAAGATAGTCCAGAACGATTGCAGTCAGCTCCTCTGCTCATAAAACAGGAAGAAACACAAGAGATCTATGGAGAATTAACTCCAGTAGATGGGTTTGTTTTACTAATCTACCATTGTACATTTTGAAATTTTTTATAATAAAAAAATCTATCAATAATCACAATTAATGTAAATGGAGTAAGCTCTCCAAGTCAGGAAACAATGATCATCAGAATGATAAAACCAAAATTCAAGCTATGTACAATTTACAAGAATCATGCCTACAACCTAAGGACACACACGGCAAAAAGGTTGTAATAAAATTGTATGATAATGTACACCAGGCAAATACTAATAGAAAGCTGATATTACTAAATCAAATAAGAGACTACATGTAAAAAGTCTTATAAGAAATAAGAAAAAGAAAGGTTTGGTTTGGCATAAAATATTCCTAAATTTGTATGATCCCAGAAGCAGACTTAAAATACATAAAGCAAATATTGACAGAATTAAAGCAGAAATTAATAAATTCATTATCATGGTAAGAGATTTGAAACACATCTATCTTAGTAATTGAGAGGTCTGACAGGCAAAAAAATCTGTAAGCATCTGCACAATTTCAATAAGACAATTAGCAAGTTTAATTTAATGGATATTTACATAATAGTGTATTCAATAAAAGAATAGTATGGAGCATTCACCCAACTGTCAGATAACTAAGCTACAAAGCCAGTTCCAACAAATTCCAAAGGATTTCTGTCATGGAAATCACATTCTCTGACTACCTGCAACTTTTAGAAAGAGCAAAATGATCACTAGAAACATCCAAAATATTTATAAGTGTTGAACACAACTTTTTTTTTTAATATTTTATTTATTTATTCATGAGAGACATAGAGAGAGGCAGAGATACAGGCAGAAAGAGAAGCAGGCTCCATGCAGGGAGCCTGATGTGGGACTCGATCCTGGGTTTCCAGGATCACACCCCGGGCTGCAGACGGCGCTAAACCGCTGTGCCACCAGGGCTGCCCAGAACACAACTTTATGTAATTCATGTAATAAAAAAGAAAAACTCATAATGGATATCAAATTTTATTTAGGAATTAGTGATAATGAAAATATTGCATATCAAATTTCAGGTGGTATAAGTAAAGCAATTAGTAGCTTAAAATGATAATTCTAGGGGAAAAAATACTAAATATTAATGGTACCTGTTGCTCAAGCCAAAAACAAAAGAATTGCCTTATTTCCAGGGTTCCTGGGTAGCTCAGTCAGTTAAGCATCTGACTCTTGATTTTGGCTCGGGTCATGATCGCAGGGTCCTAAGATCCAGTCCTGTACTCGGCTCCATGTTGGGCATGGACCCAGCTTAAGATTCTTTCCCTTTGTCCCCCACTTCTCCTCACCAATCTCTTTCTCTCTCAAAAAAATAATTATCCTATTTCCTCTACTTTTCTCAGCTTTTTTAAAATTTAAATTCAATTAGCCAACATATAGTACATACTTAATTTCAGAAGTAGTGTTCAGTAAATTATCAGTTGCATTTAACACCCAGTGCTCATTATATCACATGCCCCCCTTAATGCCCAGCACCCAATTATTCCACTCCCCCACCCACCTCCCCTCCAGCAATCCTCCATTCGTTTCCTATAGTCAAGAGTCTGTCATGGTTTTTCTCCCTCTCCGGTGACTTCATATTCAGTTTTCCCTCCGTTATTCTATGATCCTCTGCGCTGTTTCTTATATTCCACATATGCATGAAACCATGTGATTATTGTCTTTCTCTGATTGACTTATTTCACTCAGCATAATACCCTCTAGTCCCATCCATGTAAATGGTAAATATTTATCCTTTCTGATGGCTGAATAATATTCCATTGTGTGTGTGTGTGTATTTAATACATATACATACCACCTCTGCTTTTCCATTCATCTGTTGATGGACATCTTGGCTCTTCCCACAGTTTGGCTATTGTGGATATTGCCATTATGAACATTGGGGTGCAGGTATCCCTACGGATCAATACATTTTTTCCTTTGGGGTAAATACCTAGTAGTGCAATTGCTGGGTCATAGGGGAGCTCTATTTTAATTTTCTTATACATTTTTTTAAGATTTTATTTGCTTATTCATGAGAGATACAAAGAGAGAAACAAAGACACAGAGGAAGAAGCAGGCTCCCAGCGGAGCCTGATGAGGGGCTTGATCCCAGGACCCTGGGATCATGCCCTGAGCAGAAGGCAGACGCCCAACAGCTGAGACACCCAGGCATCCTGGGTAGCTCTATTTTTAACTTCTTAAGGAACCTCCATACCATTTTCCAGAGTGGCTATACCAGTTTGCATTCCCACCAACAGTGTAAGAGGGTTCCCCTTTCTCTGCATCCTCACCAACATTTGTTGATACCTGTGTTCTTAATTTTAGCCGTTCTGACTGGTGTGAGGTGATATCTCATTGTGGTTTTGATTTGTATTTCCCTGATGCTGAGTGATGTGGAGCATCTTTTCATGTGCCCCTTGGCCATTTGTATATCTTCTTTGGAGAAATGTCTGTTCTTTCAGCTCTTACATTCAGTTCATCAGAAACCTCTACCTCATCCTGTATCTGTCCAACTTTCTACATCTTCTCTGCAACCACTATGGTCCAGGTTACTCTGTTCTCTTGCCTGTGATATTTCAACAGCAATGGTTTCCTGCTGCCTTCTTGCCTTCCTTAGATCCATTCTTCCTGGAGTAGCCATCATGATCTTTAAAAGCATACATTGGATCACATTGCTTCATGTGAAAACTGCTGAGAAGGGTCTGCTCTGTGATTTCAGGACTGGCTTTCTAAAATTATTCTCTTCTATTCTAGTTTTCTGTGTGGGTTCTCTCCTCATACTCACAACACAGTAATCAGTAAATTAGCTGGCTGGAATATGTTCTTATCTAGAGCTCAAGGTCCTCTTCCAAGATTATTCATGTGGTTGGCAATAGTTTTCTTGTAGATATAGGACTGAGGCCACATTTTCTTGCTGCCTGTTGATTAGAATTCTCCTAGTATCTAAAGCCAGCTCTCCAGTCTTCCCTATGTGACTCGCAACTTGGTGTATTTCCTCAAAGGCAGTAGGATACTCTCTCCAACTGGTGAAGATGGATGCTAATATAACATAATGGAATAAAAGTAGTGACTATGCCATATTTTTGCTATGTAATGTAATTCAATCTGGGGAGCACCCATCATATTCACAGGTCCCACCTACACTCAGAACAAAGGGAATAATATATAGGATATGTGTACCAGACAGTGGAGTGGAAATCTTTTTTTTTTTTTTTTAGTTTTTATTTACATTCCAGTTAGTTAACATACAGTGTGATATTAGTTTCAGTGTGCAATACATACAAGTGATTCAGCATTTCCATACAACACCCAGTGTTGATCACAGCAAGTGCACTTCTTAATACCCAACATTTATTTTACCCATCCCTCCCTACTACCTTCCTTCTGGTAACCATCAGTTTATTTTCTATAGTTAAGAGTCTGTTTCTTGGTTTGCCTTCCTCTGTTTTTATTTTCCCTTTGGTTTTTTTTGTTTTGTTTTGTTTCTTACATTCCATATGTAAGTGGAATCATATGGTATTTCTCTTTCTCTGAATTATTTCACTCAGCATAATACTCTATGGCTTTATCCATGTTGTTGCAAATGGCAGGATTTCATTCTTTTTTATGGCTGAGTAATATTCGTGTGTGTGTGTGTGTGTGTGTGTGTGCGTGTACACACCACATATTCTTTATTCATTCATCTGTTGATGGACCCTTGGGCTGTTTCCATAATTTGGCTATTGTAGATAATGCTGCTATAAACATATAGTGAATGTATCCCTTTGAATTCGTATTTTTGTATTGTATTCCTTGGGTAAATATCTAGTAGTGCCATTGCTAGATACTAAGGTAGTTCTATTTTTAATTTTTTGAGAAGCCTCCATACTGTTTTCCAGAGTGGCTGCATCAGTTTGGATTCTCACCAACAGTGCAAGAGGGTCCCCCTTTCTCCTTTCTCCATATCTCCATAACCTTTCTTGTGTCAGTGAGAATCTTGAGGTCATGCTAGAATTCTGTTTTCCACAGTATTCTTTTTAAAGTCTCTCTCTCCTTTTTTTTTTTTTTTTTTTTTTTAAGATTTATGTGTTTATTTATTCTTGAGAGACAGAGAGAGAGAAGTAGAGACATAGGCAGAGGTGGAAGCAGGGTCCCTGCAGGGATCCTGATGCAGGACATGATCCCAGGATCCCGGGATCATGCCCTGAGCCAAAAGCAGACATTCAACTTCTGAGCCACCCAGGTGTCCCTTAAAGTCTTTTTTGAAAAATTAAAATAGCTATTCTATTACTTTTTTTTAAATGTAATAGTTTATTTATTTTCTGTAATTCCTCCTTGGTGTCTAATCATCATTAGAGTTGATCCCTTGTGTGGTTTCCACTGCTATTTTTCCATTCCTAGAGCACAGCCTAAAACATGGAAGATAATAATCTGCATGTGCAGATACATACATGATATGATGTAAAAAAAATATGGCTAATTGTAAGGGAGGAAAACTAATTTTCCCTTTGCCTTTCTAGATTCTTGGCTGAACAACATCCCCCTCCCCTTAATACAAGATAGATTAATAGGAGAAAAACAGAAATTTAAGAGCATGTATACCTCCTATATACAAGGGAGATTCCTGGGAACATTGACTGACTTGAAATGGCCACTACCTTAATGCCAACTTCAGCTAAAGACAAAAGAAAAATGTTAGGGAATGGGGGAAGGGGCTATTAATTGAAGTTTATCATGAAAAAGACGGTAAACAAGGGTGAAGTTGTCATGCAGATTTAAGTGTTAGTCTTCTCCACCAATAGAGTTTCTAGAAATTAGTCATAATCCTCTTTCTGATACAGAGCAGGAGACACCCTTACAAATGGAGATTTCTCTTATAATTTTTTCTTTAACAAAAGAATGACTTCTACTCCTCTAGTTTCAGAGCTTTTTCTATATCTGCTGTTTCTCTAAAATAATTAGCTCAAGATAATCCTTTTGCCAAAGAGGCATATTTTGGCATTGGCGTATTGTGCTCTTTCATCACACATTTGAGGGAAAAAGCTATTTTTAACTTACAACTTAACACCAGAATGAAATATAGATGAGATATGAAGTGAAATGTAAAGATATAAAGCACACACAATATGAAGTATACACACACATAAATACATTCTTTGCAAACTGAGGAGGTGTAGCTTTGAATGATTGAAATCCAGGACCCATAAAACATAAAAGACTTAATTAGATGATAAACTTCCTGTATATTGAAAAACACCATTAAAAAGTTTTAAAAAGACAACTACAGATTTATAAACTATTTAAAAATATATGCCATATAATTCAATAACAATAATAAATAACAAATGTATACAAAATTTTAAGATAGGCACACATACACAGATTTTTAAAAACAGACCAAGGTTGTTAACAGAAAAATCTCAAAGGAAGAAAGAAAAGGTCCATTGCTAATAAACATGTAAAAAGTGCTATAATTTTCTATCAAAGCAGTAAACATTACGACAATGAGGTACCATTTTTTTCACCTTCTTCTTGGTAAGGTAAAAACCAGGATGCTATTCCACATTGCTGAGAAAATCTTCTTAAACCCAGTCAGTAGGGAGATAAATTGAGATGTTATTTTTGACAAGAAATTAGGCAATCAATATCAAAATTTCTTTTGATCTATTAATTCAGGAGCTTGGAATTAATTAAGCATTATTTAAAATTATTGTTCTAATAAAAAATTAGAAATAAATTCTTCTTTAAATAATATATTCATAAAATGCAACGTAATTATTCATTTAAAATAAATTATTTTATTTTTAATTTAATTTTTTTAAGATTTTATTTATTTATTCATGAGAGACACACAGAGAGAGGCAGAGACATAGGCAGAGGGAGAAGCAGGCTTCTCGCAAGGAGCCTGATGCGTAACTCAATCCTGGACCCCAAGGATCACGACCTATGCTGAAGGCAGATGCTCAACCACTGAGCCACCCAGGTGTCAAAATTATTTATTTTAAAATAATTTAATTTATTCAATTAAAAATAAAATGCTGATATAGATATTTATTTGCTATCAAGTGACCGACATTTGAAATATACACATATGCAAAATTACACAGATAGACATATACAACTAATTTAACATCCTATCTGTCTGAAAGATGAAAGAAGCTTTTGGACCATTTTACTTTATAACACTTCTTTGTTTTTCTGTTTTGTTTTTTTTAATTGTATTTTTTTGAGAGGGAGAAAGGGAGAGGGAGCATGAGCAGAGGGAAGGGCAGAGGGAGAAGCAGACTCACCACTGAGCAGGGAGCCCTGGGAAGCTCCATCCCAGGGGCCTGGGATCATGACCTGACCTGAGCTAAAGGCAGACACTTAACGGTCTGAGTCACCCAAGTGCTCCACTTTTGCTTTAAAAGAAGAAATGAACAAATGAAGCTCCCTGCCCAAAGCTTAAGTAATCAAAGTTAGCACAGCTAACAATAGAAACATTGTTTATATTATTAATGCTTTCTTTGCCTCTCATTATAAATTTGTAGCTTGTACATTGGAAAACATGTTTGAATGTTAGTTTTAATGAAGTCATTTTCAACTAGCCACTAAGCCCTTTAAACTATCATTTCAAATATAAAGCATACAAATATTCAAAATCAGTCAAACATGGAAATGTCAAATACCTAGGATTATTTTTGTCTTTGACACAGGTCTAAATACATAACTACACAGTTTACCTGAACCAAACTCATTATATGGAAAAAATCACTCCTCTCCTCTCAAAGTTTTCAACACTGCTTCTAACGAGATCACCTTAAAGTCTTTTGACCTCAAACCTGTAGACTTGTGGAAATGAATAGGCTAAAGTGGGTTGAAGAGGTTATGATGAAAAGCAAAGCACAGGAAGCACATACTACAGCCTTAAAGCATCCAATGTCAATGTAAAGGACTGGATTACAAACAACCCAAGAAATAATGTGCAGCTCACTATTGCAACAGACACCTATGAAAACACCCCCAATTTTTTCATCCTAGTGACTCTCAAACTTTAGGATGCATGAGAATCATCTGGAGGGTTAAAACACATATTGCTGAGACCCATCCTCAGAGTTCTGATTTGGAATTTGTATTTTCCCAGGTTTCCGGATGCTGCTGGTCCAAGCCCACACTTAGCAAAGCACTGATCTGTTCTAGTCTTCTAGTGTACTACTTAAGAGTTATAGCTTTCTAAAGTGCAAGTAAGAAAATAAGAAGTTTACATCTTATACTTTGCAATAGAAATAGAAACAGGGTATGATTCTGTCCACTTCTGAATCCCAAAACATAGATCAGGATATAGTACACAGAAAATGCTCAATAAGCTTTGTTATTTGGTTGGTTTTTGATTTTTGGTTTGTTTGTTTTTTAACAAATAAATACATTAATTATTAAAGCAATGAATAAATTTTGGATATGAATTTCAGTGAATGACATCCCACATACAAATGAGATATCATTATTTTTTATAGCTTGTGTTTAATATCACAAATTACAGGATACATTGTCAACTTTTATTATTAAATTCCTCCTGTAAGTATCAAAGGACAACTTGTTATTATAATTGAAACTAGTATAGAAAGTGAAATATTAACATGGTTTTGTCTTTGAATAATGTAGGGAATATATAAGCCACAATAACATTACAGGGATAAAAATATCTTTAAAAATATTGACAGGCATGCATTGACTTTCAGTGCTTGAGACTGTCTATTGTGATAAGATCAAAAGTACGTAATTTTTTATAGCCTTCTCTTTGACTAACGTGGGAAAGATGGAAAAAAAAGTTTTATATAGATGAGACTACTTTTGTTACATTTTCTTTTCAAATTTTCATTATTAAGTAACAACACACTGTTGAAAGTGTTTTATGCATTATACTTTGAAAGCAAGAATAAAAATTTTAAAAACAAATCTCTTCCTATTGTAGTTATCTGATTAGATGAATAGCTATTTTTTATGTTTCCTTTTTTAATTATAAAAATATCCCATCCTTCATAAAAAAAATACACAGATAAAATGGAAAGTAAAAACAAAAAAATACATTCAAAACTTTTCACCCTCCTGCCTAACCACAACTTAGCAGATAATATTTTACTTCCTTCTATGAATCTTAAAATATATATTAGCTATCTGCATATTATTAAACATTTTTTTTTAAGGACACACATAGGCTGACATGAAGGGATGGTAAAACTACACATGAAATGGTAACCAAAAGAGAGCTGGAGTGATTATATTTACATTGCATAAAACAAACTTTAAGTGAAAAAAACCTCAGAAGAGACAAAGAAAGTCATAACAATAGTAAAGGGGTCAATTCATCAAGAGGACATAACAGTTGTAAAAATATATGCATTCAACATTGGAGCACTTAAATATATTAAGCAACTATTAACAGCATTGAAGGGAAATAAACAACTGTACAATATTCCACTTTCAACACTGACTAGATCATCCAGACAAGCAATATGGAAACATTAGACTTGAATAACATTAGAAAGCAAATTAATCTAACAGATAATAGCAGAATGAAGGATGATAAAAGTCATCTAGTCATTGCAATAGATGTAGAAAATCTTTTGACAAAATACTCTTTGGTGATAAAAATATTTAATAAAGTAGAAATAGAAGAAAAAATAACATAATCCAGTTATATATGACAAACCTACAACTAACTTAAAGCTCAGTGATAAAAAACAGAAAGCTTTTCCTTTAAGATTAAGAACAAGACAAGAATGCCCATTCTCACTATTCCTATTCAACAAAATACAAGAAGTTTTAGCTTAACAATTAGACAAGAAAAAGAAATTAAAGCCATCCACATTGGAAAGGAAAAAAGTTCAAGTGTTTTTATTTGCTGTTTACATTATCTTATATATAGAAAATCTTAAAAATTCCACAAAATAAATGCCCAAACCAATTAATTTATTAAAGTTAAAGAATACTATGTCACCATACAGAAATCCGTTGCATTTCTGTGCATTAACAATAAACTATCAAAAAAATTCCAGAAATTAAGAAAATTCTAATTACAATAGCATCAAAAAGAATAAAATACTTAGGAATAAATTTAACCATGGAGTTAAAAGGCCTGTACCTTGAAAACTATGAGATATGGATAAAAGAAACTGAAGAAGATGCAAAGAAATGTAATGATACTCTGTTTTTATGGATTAGGAGAGTTAATATTAAATTGTACTTACTACATTTTAGGGATTCACATGATTCCCCTCAAAATTCCAATGGTATTTCTCATAGAAATATAAAAAAAGAACGCATTTTTTTTAAATGACAAAGGTCACAAATAGCCAAAGCAATTTTGAACAAGAAAAGCAAAACTGGAGGCATCATACTCCCTGACTTCAAATTATTTTACAAAGCCACAGTAATCAAAGAAGTATGGGACTGAAATAAAAACAGACATGTAGGCCTATAGAAGAGAGAGCCCAGAAATAAATCCACATATTTATAGTCAACAGATCTTAGACAAGGGTGCCAGGAAGACACAGCAAAAAAAGGATAGTCTTCAGATGCCTTGGTGGCTAAGAAAGTTCAGTGTCTGACTGTGTTCTGGCTTGGGTTGTGACCTCAGGGTCATGGGATCAAGCTCTGCATCAGTTTGCTTGAGTTTCTCTACCACTCCCGCTGTCTTTCCCCTGGCTCACAACGCTCTCTCCAATAAATAAATAAATAAATAAATAAATAAATAAATAAATAAATAAATAAATGGAGAGTCTCTAAATAAATGATCATTGCAGAAACTGGTTATCCATATGCAGAAAACATAACATACCGTAAGTGTCCAAAAATACACACTATATACAAAAATTAATCAAAATAAAATTTTTAAATAGAATACATGAAAATATAGAAGTACTATAATAAAACATACAGAATAAGTGTCTTGATATTGGGCAATCATTTTTTGGATATGACCCCAAAAGCACAGGTAATGAAAGCAAAAAATAGACAAATGGTACTGCATCCAACTAAAAAACTTCAGCAAAGTAAAGGAAGCATTCAACTTGTGGAAAGACAACCTACAAAATGGAAGAAAATATTTGCAAAACACATATCTGATAAATATATAAGGAACTCATGGATCGCAATATCAAAAAACAAATTACCTGATTAAAAAGGACTTTATCCAAAGAAAGCATACAAATGGCCTACGGGTACATGAAAATGTGCTCAACATCATTAATCATCACAGAAATGCAAATCAAAACCACAATTAGTTATTACCTCACACCTGTTAAAATGGCTGTTGTTGAAAAGACAAAAGATAACAAGCATCTGTGAAGATGTGGAAAGAAAAAAAACCCTTATACACTGTTGGTGGGAATGTAAATTAGTATAGCCACTATGGACAGCAGTATCAAAGTGCCTCAAAAGTTAAAAATAAAACTGCAATATGATCCAGCCATCCTACTTTTGGGTATATATCCAAAGAATTTGAATTTGGTATCTTCAAGAGATATTTGCACTCCCATGTTCATTGAATCATTATTCACAATGGCCAGGATATGGAAACAATTTAAGTGTCATTTGACAGATGAATGAGTAAGGAAAATGTGGTAAATGTATAGAGTGGACTTTTATTCAGCCTTAAAAAAAGAGGTAAGTAAACTCTGCCATTTGCTGCAACTTGATGAAGCCAGTAGACATTATGCTAAATGAAATAAGCCAAACACAGAAAAACAAACTCTATGATCTCACTTATATGTGGATTCTAAAAATGTCCAACTCATGAAAGCAGAGAGTAAAATTGTATTTGCCAGGGATTGGAAGGTGGGGGAAATGGGGAGATACTGGTCAAAGGGGACAAAGATTCTGTTAATGCAAGGTGAATATATTCCGGAGATCTAATGCACAGCATGATGACTAGTTTATAATGCTGGGTTGTGTACTTGAATTTGCTAAGAGTAGATCTTAAGTGTTCTCACAATACACAGAATAATGTAGTAATTATGTAAAGTGATGATATGTAAATTAGCTGGATTGTGATGTTTTTCACAGAAAGAGAAAAAAATATGTATATCGAAACATCACATTGTGCACCTTAAATACATACAATTATTATTTGTCAATGTTACCTCAACAAAACTGATAAGAATAAAACGTAGTTCTAATAGATATATACGTATTAAATGTGTGTATAAGTATATATATTGTTTTATGTTCTATCACCTACATTTTTAAAAATCTGGAAAAAAAGCCTATTAGGCCTGGGAAAGGATAATAATAATAATATTTAAAAACGTGCCTCATACAGATATAATACTATGTATTATAAAGTTTATTTAACTCTATTAAGGAGGGAACTGGTAAGATGTTAACAACCCTTCAAAGGAGAATCCAAAGGAACCACACATTTATATATCAGAAACATTGAAGGAATATGCAAATAGAGGCAAAATTGGCTTCTTTCACATTGGGAGAGGGAAGTAAATTGAACCTCTACAGGACAGAATTAGCATATCTATAAACAAGATTTTGCATTGTTATCAATTATCTATAATTTAGAGTTTTAAAATAGCTCAAAAGCAATATAATGCTGGAATTGAATAACCAAGATGTGTGAGCTCTAACAATGCATAATTTTCCACTGAAGCACAAATTTCCCCCAACAAAACAAGTAGAAAAAAACACATTTTATTACACATACCAGTTAAATCTTTTTCAGCCAACTTTTAATAGGTTATCCATGGTAACAACTAGAAGTGTTCCTTTATGTTTCAAACTTTTTATTTGAATTTCGCACACATATTCATATAGTCACGCACACATATTCTTTCTAGAATGTAGCATGTACAAGATGCAACATGTAGAACATTCATATTGTTGCTACATATTCCTAGAATTGAACACAGTAAATGATGCTTAGAAACTTGCAAAATATAATCTGTGATGCTAAGATCTAGAATTCAGCTTCCCCCTAAAATGGCACCATTTTCTTCTACTCCTGAATATTCTGAATTTAGGACTGATGTGGAACTAGTCACAGTCCCGTGAGAATAGTGGTTTTGTGAATTGATGCTCACCTGAGATATGATCTGAAAATTAGTTGTTTTCACTGTTCGTTGTAGGTTCTGCCCGTAGGGGGCAGGGGGGGAGTAAAATGTATTAAAGGAAAAAAAGTAGGAAATGAAATGAATATAACCATATCAAAAATACCTCACCTGTCTCGAGTGACATTCTCTTTCCTAAATGGAAACACTGACCTTCACCCAAACTTCTTTTTGCTTACTTGTTAGATCTACGGTCTAAATATAGCCCAAGCTTAGCCATTTTTCCAGAATCTGCAGGAGTTGCCTGCTGCCACATCTAACTTTGAAATGATAATCCTTTGACAGCCCTTCTGTTACTTGTTTAGTCTTTACATTCTGATGCACCCAAATTTGCAGTCATCCAGGTGGAATCAAAATCTGGAGGTGATTTATCACTTTGAAGAAACTAGACATATTCTTTCATAGTCCTTTCTTCTTTTTTTCCTCCCCTTCCAGAATTCCTACCCCTAGAGACAAAGGAATGTATAAACTTGACAAACAATAAATCAGTAAATGAAATCAGCATCTCAGATAGGAAGAGTTTCTGACTCAGAAAAACAAAAAGAAGTTCAAAAAAGAAACAACCTGATTAGTTTCATTAGCATTTCAATAGAATTTGGGCCTTCAGAAGAGGGTGGAGTAAGATTCCACCAAGTGTCATTGAAAATGAACACTTTGGAACTCTTGACAAGCTGGAGAAGAAGGTAATCATTTTACTTAATTTGTTTTTAGGTTCACTCATTTAAAAGAACTAACAGTTCCATTGCTCTTGGCAAAATACAACTGTGATTGCAGCTTTTCTATTCACTGCACTGGAAATATCAGTGAGTGTCTCCAACTGAGAGTGAGATATTGGCAGTATATCCACATATTTTGTGCTTATACATATTATTTTTCTCCTCTGCCCTTTGATAGTCCAATTTTGATAAACTTCAAAAAAATTGTAAATAATACAATCAACCAAATCATTGTCTTGTAAGAGTATAGACACAAATGAATATATTAATTCAACAACCTAGAGTATGCTGAGTTGTACTAATCACACCAATGGGTGTTTAATGTGGTTAATTTTAGACACAGCAGGATTTAACCATGTATATACTCCGATGCTACACAATTCTGCATAAGGAGGCATTTGAGCATGAACATAACAAATTATATACTCCTTGTATTATATATAGTTTCTTTTCTTCAAATAGCTCTCCTAATCATGCATGATAGTTAAATAATTAAACACTAACTTGTTTATATACAAAAGTTGAGAATTGATTTCCATTCACACTATGTCATAAACCCCTGAATATTGTATCTTTTTGATAGTATTTTTGATAGCATCTTTTTAGAAATTTTAAATATTTTAGAATTTATTTTTGTTGAAAAACAAAGTACATGTATTCACTTTATTTGGACTGCTGCCTTTTTTTTTTTTTTTTTTTTTCCGAAAGAGAGTTGGAATCATTTAAAAGGATCAAAATGGAGTCATGGAATCATGAAGAGGCAGCACATGGGTGATATATTTGGTTCTTGTTTCTCAACTCTTAGCTATTTGGATAAGGAATAAGAATAATGTAAGACAAAAGAAAAATCAATAATGATATAGTAATGCAACATTAATATAGTACTAACATAACCTAATATTGAAGGAGTTATCTCATTATTAAATGTCCTATTTAGAGTGTATATATGATGTAGGAATTATATAAAATATTTGTCTATGAACAACAAATGAAAGATGAACAAAAATAAAAATACATAGACTAACAGTTATGAAGAATTTAAGCATTTTAATTTATTTTCTAATGAAAATAATATTTAAGATGTAATAAAGTAGTCCCATTCTCCTTATGACATGGATATCAGCTATGATAATATGCAAATTTAGCAATTCTGTAATCAGTATGCTGTACATCTAGTATTGTGCTTGGACTTGTAGAGAGAAAACATAGTATAAAATGCCTACCATAAAATTTATTCCAGTTTAGCTTAGAGAACATTAAAAGCTCACTTTGGACTGTAACTAAGAATGCTACAAAAGAATAACTCCTTTTCCAGTTCTCAATCAATTTGCAGTGGTGATACGTGGCTGATGTACACAAGCTATTGGGTGCCTTTGTACCACCAAAATAAGCAGAACCATAATACAGCTACTATTTAAGGAATACTTTCTATATGCCAGGTGCTGAGTTAATCATTTCGCATTCCTTATTTAACACTCAAAATAACCTTTAGAGTTATTTTCTTACACCTTTCAACAAATAAGGAAAATTGCAGAGATGAAGCACATTTCTCAGTCTCACAGGTATTAAACATTAGAAGAAGGTTGCAAATACCATTCTATTTGTGCCCACCCCCTGCACCCTTTATCACTCTATGAAGCCCCTTCTACAGAGTAGCATGGAGTGTGACTCGGGAGGACAGGGGGAAGACACAACTGAAAGGAACTGGGTGGGGGGAGGTGAGTGAGAGGAGAGAAATAACATGACACTCAAGGCATAGACTTTTTGCTCATCTGAGCTAAATTCTACATGGACAGAAAGATAACTTGATGGGAAAGATAAATAGTTTATGTCATTTTCAAAACACTGGTGTGCTCAAAGTTGACTAAATAATAATGTGTTCTTTCTGGCAGTGCAGATTATTTTAAGTGCCATCAGATGGGGAAATATCAGAATCAGGACTTTGGATCCTGGCAGAAAATTTAGGAGGAACAGTTAAGTAAGGTCACAGTGGGCCTGCAGGCTCCAGCTTGACCTTTTGGGTCTGTTTTTGATGAAACTGAGTCATTTTACAGGTTTAATATTTCCTTCCTCCCTAAGCCTTTGGTATGTCAATAACCCTAATAAAAAACAAGGTTATCATAATGATTACATGATTCTCATATCCAATTCGTACATGCCTAGTCCTGCCTATTTTCACCTTGACCAGAGATCTACTCCTCTTTAATAATATACAGAGACTTCAATATTTATAAACAAATCCAAATGAAATCTGAAATTTGCTTTAAAACACTCCAGGAAAAAGTAGTATTGGACTAGATGAAACAGGAATGACCAACTACTGATAGTTCTTGAAGTTCTATAATGACTATAGGAAGGTGCTCTACATTGCTTTTTTTTCCTTTCTTTCTCTAATAAAAATAAATAGAAAAGAGAAAAAGGTATTAGACCAAACACGGAAGTCAGATCAAGATCTATATTGATACCAATATAGATATTTCCATTCTGAATCAACCACGGTTACTTTTGAACTGTTTTGTGTGTGTGTGTGTGGGGGGGGGGTATGTGTATACATAGTTGTACTTTTGAATATGTACCATGCTTAATCAGTCTGTTAAAAAGCATAATTCCTCTCCTGGTATTTTAACTTAAACTTGTATCCCCTCTTGTGTGCTCACTTCTGTAGAAATAATGTTCTCCCCTTTATTTGACATTTTGATACCGAAATTTCACATTATGAATAAAGCAATACATTGGGGAGGATTGAGCTGTGTTTCAGAAACAAGACTGTAAGTCCTCTGTAAGCTATTTTCTCAACAGTCTTAAGTTGAGGAGGATTTAAGGATTTAGTCTGCCTTTCAGCATTAGCTTCTTAAATACTTGCCTGTTCTTTTTATGAGTAAAGAAAGGAATCCTTTACGTGGAAACACAGCATCTGGAATGCCCTAGATTCTGCAAAACATTTAGAAGAAATACAGCAATTCTCTTCCTGAGGCTTGTCATTTTAAGTTTAGACTATTCAAACAGTTCAGTTTCAGTTTTCTTCAATTAATAAAAGGGGAGTTTTCTGAAAATAACTTGGTATGGAACCACTTAGTTTAAATTAAAAATAAAAGAAACTGAAAAGTTTAGGAGAAGAGGTAGTGACAGAAATATATATTTAAAGTGAGAGCTGTAAGTGATAAATGACAAGTAGGGCAGAATGAAAGATGATCTAGAATGAAGACAAGTGACAAAAAGTTGGCAGGTATGCAATGGGCAAGCTTACCTACCAACTAGCTCCCACCTTAGGAAGGAAAGACAGTGGGAGACTGGGGTGATAAGGCCAAGGCATGCCCTTTTCCAGCTCACCAGTGTACTGCACATTGATATATCCCAATGCTGGTAATGGTTATCTTTAAAATGAAATTTTTTTATATGCAAAGGAATAAATCATTAAACTCTACCCTGAAAACTAATAATATACTGTAAGTTAATTGGCTTGAATTTAATTAAAAAATCAAATAAAATGATTTTTTTAATGGAATTTTTAAAATGAAGTTTGGGAACTCTGTGTGTATCCTTCCGTGCATGTACGCGTGCACCCACATATGCACCTGTGTGCACTTCCAAATTAGCACTAATGAGTCATGCTTTATAAATATCTCAGGAAAAACAGCCTTAAATATAAGTGCCAATGGCAATTTTTATAACAATTCATTTGTATCAATAATACAAATTACAGAGTTGCCAAACTTCTATGAAAGCACTTTGGCTCTACCAAAGGTATCCAAGAGGCCTGAGTTGCTCCGTTAACCTTTTTTCAGTAGATGGGAGATTTAACAATCAGATGATATTTAATTGCAAATGGATACTTACTATATTCTAAACAAAGCACCAAGGAGAATAAAAGTGATGCAATATTTTTTCTTGTATTTCTTTTTTTTTTTTTTTTTTTTTTTAAGATTTTACTTTATTTATTCATGAGAGGCAGAGACATAGGCAGAGGGAGAAACAGGCTCCCTGAAGGGAGCCGGACAGGGGACTGGATCCTAGGACTTCAGGATCACACCCTGGGCCCAAGGCAGGCGCTACAATGCTGAGCCACCCAGGCTTTCCTTTTCTTGTATTTCTTATGCAGATATTTTGTTTCATCTATACAGAATCTTACATTGTTCCAAATTAGTGTCAGTTTGTCATTAAAACAATAATAAATGAGAAATGAAAATAAATATGAAGTTTTCTATATCACAGAAAAAATACAACTTTTATATATGCCTCACTAATTATAATCATATGTTCTGAATCTCTCTGAGTAGCAAAATTATTAAAATATGTGAGCCTTGATATAAATGAAGCTAATATACAATCCATTCAGAATAATTCAGTGGCAATAAAAATGGACAGAAGGAAAATAAAAGAAAAAAATTCAAGGCAGATCTTTGGTTTTGTGTGTTTATGAGGGCCTGGACTATTTTTTTTTTTAATTTAAAAATTGTTTTAAATGCACTCTGGTGATTGTTTGGTTAAGATATAGCAAAAGATAAGAAATAGTTGCAATCATCAGTGTAAAATGCTGGTCACATTTCATTTTTAATTCACCACACCAAGAAATACAACAGACTAGCAAAGGATCTGAAGGTAAATTGCTATTTCTATTTACTGAATTAAATTTCTATCTCTGAGTAATTAAAAGTTTTGAACTTCGAAGAGTTTTATTTGAACACTAAGCTATAACCTTTTCTTTTTTAATTCTTAGGCTCCCAATTCTCTATCAAGTATCATCTGAGTTACTGTTCAGTATTTTCTGGCTTAACCTTCTTTCTAGAAGAGGATTAGTATGAAGTTAATAATATAATCACATCATCCTAATTGGTGTGGATAAATTATACATCAATTGTGCAATTTTTTAGTATCTAGAGCTCATTTTATATAATTAGAATTCAATTATTTAATTGCTAATTGGAATTAAATCAGGTTATTCGGGTCTCAAGACAATATAGGGTAAATACTTTGCAGAAAATTAAGTCGATATTGTTTCCATGCTTTCAGTATTTACAATATAAAGGGCATGTTATATAAGAATAAAATGAGTCAGGATCGTGAAGGAAAAAGACAGACTAAAAGAAACCTCTAAATCATTAGCTTCCATACACAAAAATCTTGATGCCCTTTACTAATCACTGACTGGGAATGCATTGCTTATTTTTTTTATGAGCCTATCATTATTCAAAACCATTTTAGATTTGTCTTACCTGCCTCTCCAGTCACAAAAATAAATCAAACTCATTTCTTTAGAGTGATATCTTGTTTCTGACCAAAAATTGTATAAGCCAGTTTGATCAGGCACATTATTCACCAGGATGGCATCTAAATTGGTTTCTCTTTGGCTACTTCAAAAAGGAAATTCATTCTCAAACAAGGAAGATTTGCTCACCTCGAGGATATTATAGTGATCGTGTCTCAGGTTTTAGAAGAAATGGATGTAAAAAAGGAGAATAAATATGACATCCTTTAAATTACATAATTCCCAGGTATTTAATTGTATCTTGGTCATAGCAAATTGGATAGGTGGATATTAGAGATACTTCAGATGTGATTTTATCCTCTTGAACATCACAAAACCATGTCCTACACAGAGTAGATGCTTGAAAAACTAAATTACTTGTCATAGACAAGCTAATCTTTGGTGTGCCACTTGATTTTTGGAACTCTGAGGTAACAAGCATGGAAGATTTTAACTTGTTCACAGTTATCTGAAGTCATGACTCTTCTGTTCTCTTTCTTATATATATGCACTTGAACACACATACACACGTACAAGTGGGGTCATTCCAAGAATCATTCTTTACCTTTAATGAAAGTCCTCAGCGATATACCAAATACAACTAAGATGACATTAATGAATTTGATAAAAATATATAATCAGAACTGTATTTAGCCACCTGATTTATTGTAGAAAGATGTTGATTAAAATACCAATTTATTCTCCAAACTACATCCTTTATACTCTCAAAGCCTAGACAAGAACACACTTGGCTATATGCTTCAATTATCACCACAGAATTAACTTCTTCTTGGTGTAGTGTTCCTAACATTTAAGTAAAATGTCTTGGTGAAATATTTTGTGGGTAGATGTTGTCACCCTTGGTGGATCAAATGCATTGATTAGGTGTAATAAATGTATTGCAATGGAGTGACAGTCTGTTTCTATACTTAAAATAATATTAGGACTTGGTTTAAACTAAAACTTAGAGTTAATATATTACCAGGACAACAAAATAAAAAAATAGAGATCATAATTAACTCATGATCTAATTAAATTATGATGCCAAAAAATGAATTTGCTTTTGTTATATTTTGTATAGTGTAGTAATACATATTTTTAATATATATTTTTTGAAATGAAAGCTTTTTTAACTCAAAGTGGTTAGCTGTGGGACACCTGGATGGCTCAGCAGTTGAGTGTCTGCCTCTGGCCCAGGGTAAGATCCTAGAGTTCTGGGATAGAGTCTCACATCGGGCTCCCTGCATGGGAGAGCTGTTTCTCTCTCTGCCTATGTCTCTACCTCTCTCTCTGTCTCTGTCTCTCATGAATAAATAAATAAATAAATAAATAAATAAATAAATAAATAAATAAATAAAATCTTTAACAAAATTTTTAAAAAGTGGTTAGCTCTTTTCTAATCATAATTTTATATGGCTAAAATTATTGTTTTAAGATTTTCAGGTGCTTTTCTCTAAAACAAATAAAAACCTTCTGTAATGAAAAAATAAAATAGTTTCACTATAATTATAGCCCATGGTGCACATCATAGTAGAGTTTTTACATTAAGTGAAATTATCCTAAGTTTTTAGTTTATATAATGCTGCCACAAAACTTAAGCCATACTTCTTTAAAATTCAAAAGTGTATGTACATTTCAATTAAAGCTGATATTTTACAATAGTCATTCATCCAAATGCTGTATTAGGTAGGATACAGTCTCTATCATCCAGGAATTTAGGTTAATTAATTTGTTTTTAAAGAGACAGAGAGAGAGTAGGGGGAGGGGCAGAGGGAGAATATTTTCAAGCAGACTCCCCCACTGAGTGTGGAGCCCGATGTGTGGCTTGATCTCACGACCCATGAGATCATGACCTAAGCGGAAACCATGAGCCAGTGCTTATCCAACTGAGCCACCCAGACACCCCCCCCCTCCATTTCTTAATAGCACCTTTATCCAACCCTCTTCATCCGAGGTTCTCAAAACTTTCCTCATTTGATTTCCATTGTTTTCAGAATTACTTATCTCTGATTCAGTCTTTTAAAAATTACATCTATGAAACTGTTTCTAAATTGCATACCTGATAGCTTGATTCCTTTTTTAAAATCCTAATAATTTTCTACTGATCATAAAATAAAATATCTTATGTTTGATGACAGAATGATAGAATATCATTATATGTTTCTGTGTGTTACAGTTTCCAATTGCTGCTATAACAAATTACCACAAATTTACTGGCTTAAAACCACCCAAATTTATTATCTTATAGTTTCTAAAGTTCAAAAAGTCCTAAAATTGAGATGTCCATAGTGTCTTTTAGAAGCTTTAGAGTCTGTTTCCTCACCTTTTCAGCTTCTGGAGGCAACCTGCATTCCTTAACCCATGATGCCTTCCTCCATCTTCAAAGTCAGCAGCATGGGATCTTCAAATTTCTCTTCTTTCTGACTTCTGCTTCTCTCCTTAGATCTCCTGTGATTCTGACTTTTCTACTTCCCCTTCCCTTTATAAACCATTGCAATTACCCAGAGCCCACCTAGGTAATCCAGGATAATCTCCCACCTGAAGACTGTTAATTTAATCTCATTTGCAAAGTCCATTTTGATACATAAACTAACATATTTTCTGGCTCTGGGGATTAGGATATGGGTACTTATTATTTTGTCTACCATATATATGGCATATCAAGCCTTTTAATTAGCACCATTTTATCTTTCTAATACTGTCTCTCACCACACACCACTCCCTCACACCAAACAGCCTCCAGAATAATAACATAAACAATAAAAAAATGTTTTTGTGCCCTTATAATGTGCTCAAGCTGAGTGCTTTATATGCTCTCAACTAATTTTTATGACACCGTGGAAAATGATTATATACCTTTTATAGATGAGGGAATTGAGAGGCTTGAGTGTATACACAAGGGACAGGCACCCAGAGTCTGAATCCAGACTCTGATCTTGGACTCTAAGCCTATCTTATTAATTGTTCACCACTATGCCGTTATGTTTGTGGTTCCTCACAGTACTTTCCCTAACACACCAGGGGGTTTCATAACCCTACTTTTTACTCCACAGCTCTCTCTGCCTTCTAGCCTTCATTTAAAACTCAGCTCAGTCGTGATAACCTCTCTGAATCTTGTTTCAAATCTTCTTACCTCTGTATGCAATATTCTCTTCTATTGCATCCATCATATCATCTCTGAACATTTATCTACAGGTTTCCCTTTATAGGACCTCAAACTCTCTGAGGAAAGAGATCATGTCATTAGCATTGTATTTTCTGAGAACCTTCTGCTATAACTGAGATATAGGAGGTACTTAATAAATGTTGGTTGAATAAATGAATCGAAATGTAAAGTATAATAGGTGGAAGTGATAGCCTCTGCTTAGGAAGGCAAGGTCACAAAAGGGTAAAATATCACAGTTTATTTGAGAATCACAAGTATCCCAATATGACTGGAGTAAGTATATAATGAGGATGAGCAACAGGAAGGAGGTGGAAAGACAGGGAAGAGGCAGATTACAGGAATCTGTATCAAACCATAGAGACCCAGAGGCTCTGGGAATACAATGGCATAATTTAATCATAAAATTGATATTAAATTTGTATCCTAAAGGATCTTTTTTAATAACTGATTTTAGAACCATATGTAATTATTCTTTCTCCTCCAATTCAGTATGGTAGGATTAAAAAAAGTCAGACAAATTACATCTTTAATCATCAGTTCTATCACAAAATAGCTCAGTTTCAGTACCTCCATCCTGTTAACTCTGTGCATCACCAACTTTTTGACATACTACAGACCTGGGTTTCCTCAATTCAGCTCATTAAGGGGAAAGAGAACACTCCCCCCCTCCCCCATTAGCAAGTTTTGTCAAAGGGCATTCTTTATTTTTAAGAAATTTCTTAAACTTAAATGTTTTGGTGTTGGAGTAGCCTCAGAAAGCAATTACCAGGGATCCAGCAAATGTTGCATCACAAACTATGGCTATGGGAGAACAGAGCAACCTGGATTATTCTCATTTGTTGGGGAACTTGAAGACTTAAGAATGATGATGATGATGATGATGATGATAGCAGCAGGGCCTTTTTGGTTTGGTAGAAGGTGTCATTTAAGAAACTAATTGACTGGGGCACTTGGGTGGTTCAGTCAGTTAAGCACCTGATCCTTGATTTCAGTTCAGGTCATGATCTCAGGGTCCTGAGAAAGAACCGCATTGAGCTTTATGCTGGGCATGGAGCCTGCTTAAAATTCTCTTTCCGTCTCTCTCTCCTCCTTCTTCACCTCAGTGTCTATTCTCTCTCTCTCTCTCTCTCTCTCAAAAAAAAAAAAAAAAAAAAAAGAAACCAATTGACTTCTCTCATCAGCAGAATTAGAAATCTGAGGTAGATAGTTAATATTTTTATGGGGAGAAATTGGATTATTTTTCAGCCTATACTAGGATCTAGATGAAAATTCTCTTCTCTTCTTTCTCTTCTCTTCTCTTCTCTTCTCTTCTCTTCTCTTCTCTTCTCTTCTCTTCTCTTCTCTTCTCTTCTCTTCTCTTCTCTTCTCTTCTCTTCTCTTCTCTTCTCTTCTCTTCTCTTCTCCTCTTTCTCTTCTCTTCTCCTCTTTCTCTTCTCTTCTCCTTACCTTACCTTACCTTTTTTCTTCCTTCCTCTCTCTTTTCTTTCTCTCTCTCTCCTTCCCTCTCATAAATATGTAATCAGCAAAAATATAATTAGGTATTATTATGCCCATTTTTGCATATTAAGAAACAGATGCCTGAATAGGTTATTTCTAAGATCACAAAATTGGTAAGCAGTGGAATCAACACTCTGCTACATTGGCCTTGCGAGCCTCTGAAGCCTATGGTATTCTCCACATTTTCTTCCTCATTCAAGGGAAACCAGTTAATATTTGTTATGTGTATCTGGTTCTATGAAACAGCACAACATCTTGCCTTTGGGAGCCTCCAACTCAAACATGTAATTTATAATCTCTGTCTTATAAGCCATGGTCCTAAAAAAAAAAAAAAAAAAAAAGCCGTGGTCCTACTTTTTATCACCCAGGAAATAGGAAGCTACACAGTCTCAAAATTGATTCTTAAAAACTAATAATTTTCAAAAATAATATCCATAGGTGTGGCACAAATAGGGCTTTTTAATGTAGAAAATTGGGGAGAAATTACAAGAGTGATAATTAGCTATTAAAACTTAACCATCATTGCAGGGTTCAACATATTTAATATCTTAATTAGAAAAACCTACATTCATTAATGCCTAAAATATGTTAAGTACTGTGTTAGGCACTGGGGAGTCCATGACAAGCCATCACCACTGACCTTGTCTTCAAAGAAAATGAATAATTTAATAAAGAATTACAATAAAGTTTGTTAAGTACTATGAAAATGTATTTCAGGGGGGCTTTTAAACTAATCTAGAGTGGTCAGGAAAAGTTTCCAGGTGGAAGAGAAGTTAAGTTAGACAAAAAGAATTAGTAAGAATTAATAAGAGGAAAAGGGATGAGTAAACCATTGGCAGATAGCCCATGTCATTAAGGGATGCAACTTTTAAGATTGAAAGCAAAGAGAAAGTAATAATCAGTTATACCAGAAGTCCTGTCTCACAGTCTCTTACAATGTCAAGAAATAAAAAGCACCAGAAGTGTTGTAACAGGCATGATCTTTCAAGTTACAACAGTCTGTGTAACAGAGGTATTTAAAAAAATATATTTTGTCTTGACCAAACTTTGAACCTTTGCCAGAGAACTTATTGTATGAGCTTTAAGGTAAATTCTGTCCTACTGCACGGTGTTTTAGGCCACTTCAGAAGAGCTTAGCCACCTCAGGAGCACTTCAGTGATGCTCAAAGGTTCATTTTTATGTCATTGTTCTCTCCTTAAAAGGTCTTTCTTCCTTCCCATTTTATTTTGAAAGTCATGTGAAATAGTACTGGTTCCCAGGTGTAGTTCAGCACGGAGCATGTGAGGTGGTGGCAAGAGAAGGAGGGGGCTCATGTCTTTAGGGTCTTAGCTGAACAGCATCATGGTAGGAATCACACAGCCTGTCTTATTATACTCCAGAGCTGGTCTGGGCTGGCCTATGTGCCCAGGTCTGTGTGTCTTGGACAGAGCCAGGCACTGGACTTTGCACCCATCCAGCCCCTAAGAGTTCCTCATGGGTCTCATGTGTAGTGCATGCATACCTGTCTGAGGTGAGCACCCTTTGCCTTGCAGTAGATTTGTGGCTTACTCTCCCAGCTAGCCCTGCAGGTCATTCTGGGCCTATGGGGGAACTTAACAGATCTTCTTAGGCAACCTTCAGACCTGTGGGAAACTAAGGACCTTATCTGAGTACCTTTCATGCTTAGATGTCACTGTCTTTCTCCAGGGCATATTTGTTGGCTTGTTTTCTTCTACTGTACTTAGAAAACATGTCTCTTCTTCATTTAGGTTTGCCTATGTCTTGCAAGGAACATCTTGGTTCCTTCCTCTTAATTTGCATTGGAAAAGGGGACACAAACATCAGATTTCCCTACTATGCCTTTCTCCACCTTTTCTCTCAGTGTTCATTTAATGCCCACCTCAGGTTTCTCAACCCTGGCACTACTGACATTAGAAGCCTGATAATTCTTTGTTGTGGGAGGTTATCCTCTGCACTGTAGGATGGTTAGCAGCACCCCTGGCCTCTACTCACTAGATACCACTATCACCTCTCCAAGTATAATAATAAAAAAATGTCTCAGACATTGCTAAATGGCCGATCCAGGCAAATTGCCACCCCACCACTTTCTTCTCAAAGTAGCATTTTTGTCTACTTTGGCCAAAGGAAGTAAACTGATTCTATCAAAATAAGTTCATTTAAAAGTGTTGTCAATCTCATGCCTAGAATCTAGGTTTTATTTTTCTTCTCCAATCTTGGGGAGACTATAATTAATTTATATCTTTTATCTGCTGAACCTTGGTAAAATCTCTCTTTTGTCCTCCAGGGGTAATTTTGTTTTGTTTTGTTTTAAGATTTTATTTATTTATTTGAGAAAGAGCAGAGAGAGAGAGAGAGAGAGAACACAACATGGGGTGGGGTACAGAGGGAGAGGGAGAAGCAGGCTCCCTGCTGAGCAGAGAGCAGGATTTGGGGCCTGATTCCAGGACCCTGGGATCATGACCTGATTAGAAGGCAGACACTTAATCTATTGAGCCCTTCAGGCACCCCAGCACAGGGGTAATTATAACCCCAAATCTTCCAGATTGAGTCAGAAGTCAGCAGAACAAACATTTGTCAATGGTTAGTGCTTCTATGCCACAAGTTAATATTTTATATATCATCTGCCCCAATAGTTTTACCAAACATCCAAATAAGGATTCAGAGTCAAAAGTTAAGTAATTTTTAAAAAATTTCTAGGATTTTGAGCAATGCACTTATTTATTTACTTAATTTTTAAAAATTTTCTATGTATGCATAGAACCTACTTTTAAAAAATAGCCTCCAAATAACTATGGTTCTCCCTGAATAAATCTCTTTATTACTAGTCCTGCATTCTATTCTTTTACCTTGGCCTCAGTTATTATCAGATTGTTTACACTCAGAATCTCAAACTGTCATTATTACTCCATGCTACTGATCTATCACATCTTATCTCCTGTACTTTCCACCCTCTGCTGTGACAGAGGCAGAATGATTCTGAGAACCAGCCCATATAACTCTTGGTCAGATCGAGCTGTACTTGTTTTAATGTGATACACAACCCAGTAGATAGACTTCTAGGAGCTACATGTATCATTTTGGCCTGGCTTAAAGCAGTTGTTTTCCATCCTGTAGCTATGTGCTTAGTAGTTTTACAATTAATTTATGATATATTTTGGAGTAAAGGAGAAAAGCAATTTGCAAGAGGAATACAACTTTAAGTTTAATGCAAACTAATGTACAATCAATCAGCAGTATTAAAAGAGAGAGAGAGTGAGAGTACTGCAACCATTGTGGATATGCCAGGCTAGTTCATTTTCATGTTCCGACTATAAATGTCTGGGTTCACACATTATTATAAACAGGAATCTAAATCACTGCAGCTGTTTTAATGGCATAAACAAAACATTAATAGGAACAACAAAATCAGGAGCAATAATGCATTTTCAAATAAGGGTATTTATCCTGCCATGTTCTAAAAACCCAAACATATAAGTAACCTGATAGCATAATTCTTGAAGTATGCATTATACCAAAGAATAATTATTTTTCTATAAAAAATATGGTTATAGGATTAAGCTTTAAAAGGTCACTTCTATTGTAAAATGAAGCTAATTAAAATTATACATAAAATTGGTGGAGGTTAAAAATTTGTTTCTGAGTCCTTATTCATTTTGGAAATACCAATATCTAGTACAATTTCAGGCGCATAGTACATGCTTAGTAAATATGCATTAAATGAGTAGGAGTCAAAGTTTTACAGAATAAGTTGAGTGCTAAATAAAGTAATGAGAAAGGAAGACTCATGTTATAGTTCTGAAGTATGCCTGTACATAGTGTTCAATAAATACTTGTGATCTAAGCTGAAAATATTCTCATGGAAAAGATGAAGAGAGAAACCGCAGAGTGTTGACAAACAGTTTACCACATGGGGTAGGCTCCCAATGAGTTGGGCTCCCTGGTATTTACATCATTGTGTAACCTCTTTCCTTGAGTAGTTCTTTTCTAATGAAGGGAATATGGCATGAAGGAGTTTCATTTCTGAAATTAGGTCATAAAGAGGTATGGCTTTCATCTCATTTGCACTCTCTGGATCTTGCTTGCTCACTCAGATGAAGTCAGCTGCTTCCTTCTGAGCTACTTTATGGAGAGACTCACATGGCAATGAACTGAGTATGGCCCCTGGTAAGAGCCAGGTCTGAAGCATGATACTAGCTCAAGAGCCAAGATGAATCATGAAGGGGTTAACAGCTGTAGCCTGCCAGCTAACTGCACACTTTGAGCTAAGTGCTGTTATCTCTTTAAAGGAGATCTGACTCTTCACAGTGGAGAATCAAGGAAGGCTCTCTAAAATGTGGTGCACTTGGACTGAGCTTGGAAGGATGGAAGACTAGGGATGAATGAGGCCGGGGCCCAGGGGAACTGCATGTTCAAAGACACAGAAACTTGAGGCAGCACTCTTTGAGGCTCAGAAGGGCTGGAAGGAAAAATGTTCCAGGAGAAAAAAGTAGAACTGAGTATGGAGGTAGGCAAGTGCCAGATAATGAAAGTCCATGTGCCTCAGATGGTTAAAAATTCATCTTAAAAGCTATAATAATGTTGAAGAATTAAAGATTTGGATCAGAGAATTATAAGAAGATTGACATTTTTATCAAGTTTTTGCTTTGAATCAACATAAGGAAAATCACCAGTTCATTGTTGGTTTCTGAACTCCTGAACCAGTATATAAAAACATAACCTATTTGTTCTGTGATAATATGATTGCTGAATAGTAATGTTTGTATGGCCTTGATTTGCACTGTCTCTGCCTCTCTCTGTGTGTCTCTCATGAATAAATTAAAAAAGAAAAAAAAAGTGGATGACAGCCTCTTGTAAGTCCAGCTTAAGCTTCTAGGATGGATAGGATATATAAAGATTAAAGTAGTTTCTGGCAAGTTCCTGATTTGCCTAACATCTAAGAATCTAATAGAATAAAACTTGAACCATGTACACCATTGTGCTCTAGACCTAGATTTGTCTGATTAACTGTAAGGAACTTGGGGTAGACAACAAAGATAAGACTTCAAGGATGAAGAATAGGACCATAGAAGAAAAATCACCATCAATAAGAAGCCACATGGCATAGTGAGCTTCATGTACTCAGAAAGGGCCTAGATACATGAAGGGGGCAGGAAAGCTACATCAGAAGTTACCTACTCTTTGAAATTACCTTTTTGCCCTGGGAAGGAGAAAGATCTGTTAAACAGAAAGAATTAACCCTTGTTTATCTTGCTAGCTTCATCTTATATATATCCTTGTTATCTACTGCTTATCTCTCAGATTTTTTAAATGTTACAATCTCACTAGACTAGATCAGTGCCTTTGCTATATATGGTCTCTTTTCTGTCATTTTTTAGAAAGATTTTATTTATTTATTCATGAGAGAGAGAGAGAGGCAGAGACAGAGGCAGAGGGAGAAGCAGGCTCCCTGCAGGAAGCCTAATGTGGAACTCAATCCCTGGACTCCAGGATCACGCTCTGGGACAAAGGCAGGCACTCAACCACGGAGCCACCCAGGCATCCCGGTTTTTCTGTCATTTTTAAGTAACAGTTAATTTATTACATTGTTGTATAACAATATCTTTATAATTTAATGTCATTTACTTTATTAGTTATTTATTTCATTAATTAAATGTTTATGTCAATCATTATTTTTTTATCATTATAATTTAAGCTTTATGAAGGCAGATATTATATATATGTACCTAGCATGATACAGTTACGTATTAGGTACCAAATAAATATTTGGTGAAAAGTAGGTATAGATAGAACTGGGATATATAAAATATCTCTTTCTTTATCCCAGATTTCATAAAATGACATTCAGAATTGTCCGAACTAGAAACCCCTAGACTCCTAACTCTCTACCTAAGAAGTCCCAGGCTCCTTTAACTACCTTTTTTCCCAACCTGGCTGGTCACTCACTAGTTCTGAAAAAACACAGTATGCATGGGAATTTGTGGTGATTTGTGACCTACTGTATGAGCCTAGAAGGCAAAATCAGGCTCTGTTGGTTTTACTTCAGAAAAACTTCTGAATCCATCTCCTTTCTATCACTATTACCACTGATATCTTAATGGAAAAGAGTACTATACTGATTAGACTCCCATAATCCTTTTTAATTTTACAAATAGAACGAAATAATGACCTTCTAATTAGTGTCCTGTATTTCTTAATTGTACAGATTTTAAATGTTCCATCATTAAAGCATTTTGTTAAATGCATTATTTAAGTCTACAAGTTAAATAACTTGTAAGAACTTTACAGGTTTAACTTATAACTTTAATGTCTTTAATGATCATAATAACACTTTGAAGAAAACCATTCTAGTTTTAATCCCATTTTTACAGATAGAAACATTGGGACAGGTGCATAACTTTCTGAGGACACCTAGTTTGTAAGTGGAAGTTGCTAGCAGAATTCAAATCTGTTAGTAGGCTGGGAACTAAAGGAAATGATGGACTAGTGAGATTGGAATGTAACAGTCTGGTTGCAAATTCCATACTCTTAAAGCGCTATTGTTTCTGCCACTCACTAAAATCCATCCTTCACGTATTTGGCATAATTATCTTTCTAAAACATACATATGACTCTGCAATACTCTCATCTCCTTCCCCACCCCTATTGGTATCAAGGGGATGCAAACTAAGTCCTTTGGTATGATATGCAGGACTTCCAAGAGCCTGATGTCTTTCAGCCTTCTTGGCCTCATCTCTGGCTACTCCTGGTTTTTGCCTTGCCGTCTTGCCTTACACAGCTGGTCATAAATTTCCATACATGCTGTGTTTCTTCACCTGTGCTTCTGCATGTTTGCTTATGCTATTCTCTTCCCCAGGAAAAGCTTCCCTTATTTCTGAGCTTGGATGCTTGGGTAAATGTCAGCCATCCTTCAAAATTTAGCTTCGGTACTATCTAATCTAGACAACTTCTATTATTTTACTTTCTCTGTTACTTTAAAGTAAAAAAAAAATGATTCATGTGTTTGTCTCCTCGATGGATTGTAAGCACTTTGAGAGCAAGAACTGTATCTCATATTTTGACATCCAGTGGCAATCAGTGCTTGGCACATGGTAGGCATCCAAAAAGTAATTATCAAAGAACATTAGGAAGGGATGGATAGGAATCAGAAAAAGCAAATCTGTGTTGATTTAGACCAAGTACTATAATAGACATTTCAAACTTGTCATTTCATTGTCATCCAGTACTTGTGAAACTGGAATCTATATGGTGTTAGCAGTTCTGTTTTATAGATAAAGAAATAAATGTTCATTGAAACTAAATAACTTTCCCAAGTTTTCATTATTAGGGAATTCAAATGTAGTTTTTACTCCACAGTTAGAGTGCTGGATATTATGTATAATCTAGCTTTCCTAGGAAAAAAATCTTTATAACAATGGCCACCATTTACGGTGTAATTACCATGTCCAACGTACTCTGCCAAGCACGTTTCTTTCATTCTGTTCATTCAAACAAGTGCTTATTAAGCGTATGCTATAACCAGGACTATTCTAGTGACCTAGTGACTGGGAATATTAGCAATAAGTAAAACAGGAAAAAAATCCTTGTCCTCTATGGAACTTATGTTTAAGAGGAAAAGGAGAAGACAATAAATTGATAAATTCATAATACATCAATTGGTTAACAAGTGCTATGGAGAAAGATGATGTCTGAATGAGTATTGGGTGTGCAGGGGGAAAGTGAAAGGGTTGCACTTGTAAATAGGGTAGTAGCGAAAGTCTTACTCTGTGACATTTGAGTTGGGATTGGAAAGAGACATCATGTGCTCCCTAGCATGTAGACAACAAGGAAGCTAATGTAGCAAGAATGGGGGAAGGGTAGATGATGTTAGTGGGAGATGAAGACAGAGAGGTAGGGGCTAGGGTGGGAGTTGCACACAGGGTAGAGCACTGGCTAGCACTCTTAGACTTTGACTTATATAGACTGGAAAATTGTTGAGCAGAAAAATTACACAATCTGATATGTTTTGAAAACATCTCTGTTGTGCTGACAAAATACTTCAAGGCTGCAAGGCCCAAAGGCAGACCAGTTAGGAAGGTATTTCAATAATTTATGTTAGAGATTGAGGTAACTGAAATCAGGTGGCAGTAGAGGTAGTAGAAGTGCAGAAATTATGAATGTATTTCAAATGGAAAACAGAAAGTATTTGGTACGAATTAGATGTAGTTTATGAAAAGAAAAAGAGTCAAATGTGAAATATCTTTGTGGTTCTTGATTCACTATGTAAAATGGACATGTAAAGAAAAAGTCCAATAGGATCCAATAAAATGTGAAAACATTTAATACACTTTTATCATTATTTTTTATAGTAATATATTTTTGATATTTCCATATTATTTGAAGAGAAGTCTATATTAGGGTTAAATTATCTAAGTGGTCAAATTGCCATTTCCAAAACATTTCAAAAACTGATTACCACATTCTTCCTTCTATCTTTATTTTATGGCTTGTATTGGTAATTGTTCTACTTAGTGCAAGTGTACCGTGTCTCAAGGAAATTTACAATCAAGATTTTTTTTTTTTTTTTTTTTTTGGTGGGAGGATGCCTGGGTGACTCAGTGGTTGAGCATCTGTCTTTGGCTCAGGCGTGAGGGTGGAGTTCCCGGATCGAGTCCCACATCGGGCTCCCTGCATGGAGCTTGTTTCTCCCTCTGCCTATGTCCTTGCCTGTCTGTCTCTCATGAATAAATAAATAAAATCTTATTATAATATATATATATGTGTGTGTGTGTGTGTGTGTTTCTTTTTTTACTTTTCAATCCAGTACCAGTGAGACATCAAATGACTAATAGTAGGAAGCAATCATAATGTCTCTGATTTGATTCTTGGGAGAATGAACCTACTTTCATGGCCTGTGAAAGACAGGACTTCTCGTATTTATTGCCTGAGAAGACCTTGAGCTCTTTTTATCTGGTATGCATGCATAAAATTAGAGTTTTAACTAAGGCTATTGAACAGTGATATAAAAATTATCATCAAGGACACTACCATTTTTTTGACTGTAAGTGTCTTTGTGTGACTGTAAAAGTGATATAATAAAGCAATCCAATGGATGCAGTGTGAAACCAGAGAAGAAAAAAGGAAAGAAGGCACAGTGAATGTAGAATTAAGAAGGTGTCATTAAGATCACAGAATTAAAGAAAATATCTTTTTTTTTTTTCCTTTCGGATGGTGTGAACACCTGAAAAAGAACTCAATTAGACCAACAATCAATGGCAGTACCTCTTTGGTTATGCTTATTAGGTGATTTTAGTTTAGATTCCAACTAAGCTGGAGGCACCCAAGGGAAGAAATGTCAGCGGAATGTAATGCTATTGATCTGACATTTACTCATGAAATTATCTACCAACAATCTTTGCTGAGACATCCGATTATTACCTTTATACTTTTCCACAATGCACAGAAAAGTAAACTCAGTTCATCTCTAACATTAGAAATGTTATAGGAATTTGGTATGAACTTTCATTGCTGTTTCAACACTCTTGTAAACATTATTTGGGTAAGGCAACAGGAGACATGTTGCCTAAAAGTGGGATTGATTATTTCTCAGGAGAAAAGAGGGAAGATGAGGTAGATGATAATAAATCAGATTCTCTCAACTTGGTGGTCAACATCTGACAGTATATCAAATGCATATGAAAGTTCAATGATAGTTGTCAGTACTGCATAGTCATTTGTTAAATGATGTGAAAGATTTGGTGTTTATTTTTTTTTTTTTTATTTTTTTTTTTAAATGTCATTTTTTTTTTAAATTTTTTATTTATTTATGATAGTCACAGAGAGGGAGAGAGAGGCAGAGACACAGGCAGAGGGAGAAGCAGGCTCCATGCACCGGGAGCCTGATGTGGGATTCAATCCCGGGTCTCCAGGATCGCGCCCTGGGCCAAAGGCAGGCGCCAAACCGCTGCGCCACCCAGGGATCCCCAGATTTGGTGTTTAAAGTAACAAGTATAAGATGGGAAAAAATAATAAGACTTAGAAAAAGGAAAATATATTACTAGTCAAATGAAACTTCTCTTGCCAAATAGTCACTCTGGAAGAATGTACAGTAATAGAGTGTATATATCATTGAGAAAAATTTGGGGAACTGCTGTTTTGGAATTGTCTTGAGGATAAGTTTTTAAACTCTCCGAGAAAATGAAGAAAATGAATTGAAAATTCAAACTAAAAGATTACCAAAAGAAATGAAGCATAATAATAAAAGCTGCTAAAGTGAATAGGCTCAAGCAAGGGCTTGGGATAAAGCATGAATTACCACCAACACTCTATTCTCCTTTTCTTCCCTCTCCTACCGTCCTGGTCCTGTACTCCCTACTCGTGGACACAAGGAATAATAGATTCTTGCTAAAATGGGATAATTACTAATATCATAGTTATAAAAGTATGGAGAACCTATTCTAATCGAAAAACTAAGTGACTTTGGATTGTTCAGCTTGACCAAATCTTTTTTTTTTTTTAAGATTTTATTTATTTATTCATGACAGACACACACACACACAGAGAGAGAAAGAGAGAGAGAGAGAGAAACAGGCAGAGGGAGAAGCAGGCTCCATGCAGGGAGCCCAACATGGGATTCCATCCCGGGTCTCCAGGATCACACCCTGAAGGCGGTGCTAAACCACTGGGCCACAGGGGCTGCCCAGCTTGACCAAATCTTAATTAAGATTCCTATCTGCTCAGCTCAGGCCTAGTCAAACTCAATGAGTTACACCCACACAATAACCCAACAACTTGAATATTTCTCTTTTAAATGAACCCATATAAAATAAATGATTTTAAAACCAGAGTATCTTCCTCTGAAAAGAATCACTATAGATTGACAGATAATAGTTTATAAGTGTGAGTTACTTTCTGATATATCTAATCATGAACACAGTTTAGCATCTTGAGATAGAATTTCGCAAATGCTTTTTGATTTCCATGTTGTAAGTGCACAGACTTTCCATTTCAACTTAGTAAACTTTGAAGATAATAAAAGATGAGGAAGATGAGGGGCCCAATTAACACACACACACACACACACACACACACACACACACACAGAGCAAAGGAATATATATAAAAAGGTTTATTCCAAAGGCGACAAGAATTGAAACAGTTCTCGTACCTTGAATCGCAAGCAGTTCAGAGTGGAAGAGGTGATAGCCTGAGGGTTATGGCACATTGTAACATTCTGAGTAGGTGTTGATGTATTTTTAACTGTTGGGGTGGGGCGGGGGTAAGAAAGCAGGCTGATTTACTTCATTTGGAACCAGAAACTAGCCCTGGCAGGTGTTTTACTGCATTAAGCATATGGACCTCAAAATATAGATGACACCCCTACTGCTTTCATTTTTTAAGTCAGCCTATTAATAACACTTGACAGCTGGGTCAAAAGCATATGCCATTTAGCCTTATTGTGACATTTTGGCTCTTCAGGACACCACCAGTGATTATTCAACCTTGAGAGTTGCGATCTTGTGTCTTTTGAAATTATGACTGCTCAACAGAGTAAAACAACCTATAAATTCCAGCCAGAACATTTTATAAGGTTGTCTATATACCATAACTGAATTTCCTGGCCAAGTAGTCAAATCCTTTTATGTGTGAAACAAAATCAGCTCTTAGAGTAGATGGAGTGGATAGACCTATAATGTTACGATTTAAGGGGTCTTGACATGGAATACTCCTCAATACAAACACCCTCAAAGATGGTACATACCATTTATTATCTGCTGATAATAATTAGAAAATCTTTACAACTAGGTTGAGCATACAGAGGAGAAGGTTAAAGAGTTTAAGGGGGAGGTCATTTAAGAAAAGGAGCACAAAGAAGAAGGGGATCTACAATGATAAAGACGACTGGTAGTACTAACTATAAAATCCAATTCTGCCTGAGACTCCCCATGTGAACTGCTTTATGCACTGTGCATTCACTCTTCATTGTCCATTTACTCTTCACAGTCAAAGGAGACTAAATACCAGGTATTAAATGCGTAACACACAATTGTTGGAAATCGAATCTGGCACAAGAATTGAACACCTGGGTTGGTGGAACAAACTAAAATAGCTAATGTCAACACCTGTCCTTCAAAACAGACACTGGAGCCGGGAAGCTCAGAAAAAGATAAAGAGGAGCGTGGTGTGTGTGAGCATGAATACATTCCTCTGCTTATGGACCAATAACCCAGAGTTTGATTTGTTGGATTCCACACACACACAAAGGAATAACAAATCCCGCTCAAAGAAAAAAAGTAAAAACACTCCTAGATCCTATTTATTTGTTGCATTCTTTCTTTTTGTTGGTATTTCCTCTCAATCTTCTCTAAATGAATCTAGGTTCTTTGACAGTGAACCCTGAGTGGGCAGAAGAAGTAGGCCCAGAAGAGACATGGTTCAGAAGCCAACACTTATTTTGAGCATGTCATTAAGAGTTGCCGGCATGATTGTGCCAATCTCGAACATTCCTTACCTTTACGGGGTACAGGATAAGCATTGGAGTGCTTCCTATTAAGGCAATAAGAGCAGTAAAATACGAATTTTATGACCATATTTTGATGCTGGGGCCAGAGTCCCTGCCAGGTCTCCTGAAGGGGCTTTCTGAAAAGAGTTTTGAGGACTGCAAAATCTTAGAACACCCTGACCATCAAGTATCAGGAATAAAGTCAGCAATTAAAATTATTGAAGTCTGGGGAGAAAAGCACAGCTTCTTCCTTTCTTAAACGATTAACCAGAGTAAAATAGCAGCAGAGACACCTCCTTTTACAGAAGTGCATCTGTTTCATTTGCTCAAGGCAATACCAGGAGTATTGACCATTTCCAACGAAGTACTCTTCACTGAAATCTGAAGTTGTGTGTGTGTGTGTGTGTGTGTGATGAAAAATTTCCTGTATATCTTCAGTGAACTGGAAAAAAATGTTAATTGATAGTATTCAACTCTAAACCCATAGTAACAATTTACATTTTATCACCAGGCTCAGTAGAGAAAGTTTAGTTAAATTTCTGTCCATTTGTGTGGGTGGGTGATTTCTAAAATATGTCACTTATTTTAAGTTAGTGACTCTAACATATATATACAAAACTAGCTTAACTTTTAATTAAGACATTGGACCCATAAGTAAAAAAAATCTAGAAGTCATCAAAAAATGCACCGTTCTGTGGCAAATGTTTCAACGTTGGTCTTCAGAGGTATGCATTATAATTTGTTTGTTTTTTGCTTTTGTTTTGTAGAATGCTTGGTAATGTGTGAGTAAAGCAGCTTTTCTGTCTCCAATAGCATCTGCTTTCCATGCAGTGAAACTGACTTATAATGAATCTGAGGGAGAAATGTGCTCTCATAGACTATATTTGGAGTAATCCTTAGAAGATGCAGCATTTGAAATACCATATAACCATAACAGCAGCACTTTTTTCTTTCCCTCTGGTGACTGAAAAGAGAAAGTACACTCCCCTCCCTTATCCCAGAACCAAAGACAGTACACAGTAATTATTTCTTATTTCACTGTGATTTGTATTTTACCTGACACCATTTATTTATCCAAGTTGCAAACCCATGCACTTAAATATTTTAACCAAAATGGTATTTGAAATTATTTTAATCACCTAAATTATTTTCTCTAAGCTTTAAAAGCCACCAGTGTTTTCTTACTCCCCATTGCCAAATGGCTGAGGGTATGTGACAGTGATCATTTCTTTTTATGTTTAAAAAATGAAATGCTAGTATGAAAACACAAGTGTTTAATGTAACTACTGCTTCGGTAAAGAAAATGCATGGTTAGGAAAGGTGAGATCAGCGAGAGAAATGCTTGCCAGCTTGCTGACAGCATGCCCCAAAGTCCTCATGGTACCTCTGCCCAGTAAGCACATCACTGCCGGGGGTCAGGATTCCGATGTGGTTGGTAGTAGAAGTCAGTAAGAGCTGCCACGGGGGCTAATCCTAGCTGTTGTCACTTTAGGTTGGGCATATCACCTCTGGAGATTTTAGAAACTGCCCATAAGTCAACCTTTCTCCTTACTCTGTTATGAACACCAGCTATCATTTCTGTAATGAATCCAGTTACTTAAAAAAAAAAAAAAGATTTTTAATTATTTGTTTGAGAGAGAGAGCACAAGCAGGGGGACGGCAGAGGGAGAGGGAGAAGCAGGCTCCCATTTGAAGAGGGAGTCTGATGTGGGGCTCGATCCTAGGACCTGGGGATCATGCCCTGAGCTGAAGGCAGACACTTCACCTACTGAGCCACCCAGGCGCTCCATGAATCCAGTTACTGATCTGGATAATATTATGTATTCCATTTCTTTGGTGTATTGGGACACTAAACAAATGTAGAAATAGCTTACCATTTGAAGACAAATTGAGGCCATCTCAAGACTCATTTTCTCCAAAGTAAATTCATGAAAAACTGGCTATTGTTATGCAGTGGCAATATCACAGCTGCCCCTGGGAAGGCGAGAAATCTGAAGCCACCACCAGCATCTACACTTCTGTCCCCTCTCCACCTCTCAAAGTCCTGCCTCAGTTATTGTGTCAGATGACAAGACTCAAGCAATTTCAGGAAAGCCATTAGGAGGGTGTGCTGTCGCGGAAAGACTAGAGAACAAGATGCTGGCAGTGTCTCTCTCTGTTCATATCTCTGAAATCCGTGGAAACCAGAGTTTTCTAAGGAACTTTATAAAGTGGATTCAATGCTGTATTGTCTTGTTCCTGCCCACCAGCAACCCGCCTTTAGCGAAAAAGTGGAGAGACTATATTATAAATTGATACACCAGAAGTTCCCACATTTTATCCTCTCAGTTTTGCCCTTTATAGGAGATGGCACACAAGTATTAAGTGGAAAACTTCTCTTAAATATAAATATATGAAATTTTATTCAAAGAACAGCTCGGTCTTTGGAGGCCCAGGAGTGAAGGAGCACATTGTCTGACACTCCAGCCCTTCCTGTCTACTCTGCAGTATTGATTATAAACACATGGCCCAGAGTTTCTCGCTGGGACTTCATCATTCACTAGCTGAGACTATAGACAATTTAATAGTATGTATAGTTCTGCTATGTGAAAAATGGGAAAAGTTGTTATAAGTTCCCATAGGATTTTTTTTTTTTTTGCCATTATTAGGTCAAAATACAAGGTAAAAACATGTAGCACAGTATCTGCAACATGATAAGGGCTTGATAAGCCAATAAACTTAGCAGTTACTGTCATTTTTCTTGAGTCACTATCTTGCTCTGCCCTCTTATGACACACTAATAATATTCTACTTCCCTTGGGGATTCCCAGGTGGCTCAGTGGTTTAGCACCTGCCTTTGGCCCAGGGCCTGATCCTGGAGTCCCAGATCGAGTTTTGTGTTTTCAATCCCCAATGCTAATGATCTTTTAATGCAGATTTTATCTATGAATTCTATTTATTATGAGTGGTCATTATCATTTGCGAGCTAATGCATTTACTTATTCATGTTAGGAAATAGAAATGCAGAATATGTGTTGTATCCTTTGATTATTAGCAGATAGCTCAATAACATTCTTAGAATAATGTTGCCCACAAACTTTCAAACTAATAACAGACTTTTGTGTACACAGAACACATGTTCCTTAAATGCTCTGAATAAAGCAGTAAGTTTAGGTCAGTAATAAGTTTATATAAATTAATAAATGCCAACTTCTTTGGGTTTAATAAGTTTTCCTACAGGCTTGGTGGCTAAATATAAGCCACCAGTTTTTAAAGTTGGAGGAAATCTTGTTTATTTTGAAGAAAATATGTAACTTTTGATTGTTTGACTCTAGAATAATGCAGGATTAATTAAATAGTTAATTAAGGATCAATTAAATATTAATCCTGTCGGGATTAATTAAATATAAATGAAAGATTCAACAGTTAGTTGAAAGCCATGATCTACTCTGTTGCCAACTAAAAGACAAACAAAAACAAAAATGAATCTATGACAAAGGAGACTATCATAGATTATCCAAAATTATAAAAACATATATTATTTGCAGTTTCCATAACTCATCATTCAAATGTATGCGCAGTCCCACCTACATTAACATTCCCAAAAAAGCTTTTCTAATTTCTGGCCTGAATCCTCCCTCTTTCTGTAATCATGCCCTACATCCTGGCCACTGCCCTCACCTATACATTTTTGAGATATTTATACTACTGGTCACTGTCAAGGTATGTTTTCTTCATAAGAAATAGCAGGATGGAAAGGATGTGGAGAAAAGGGAACTCTCATATAGTGCTGGTGCACACTTAAATTGGTGCAACTGCTCAGGAAAACTGCCCGGAGATTAGTCAAAACAAAACAAAACCCATACAATCCAACAATTTCATTTCTGGGTATTTAGCTAAAGAAAATAAAAACACCAATTCAAAAAAATATATGGGTTTCTATATTTATTACAGCATTATTTACAATAGCCAAGATATGGAAGCAACCTCAGTGACCATCAGTAAATGAATGAAGAAGAAGATGTGGTGTGTATGTGTATGAATATTACTCAGCCATTAAAAAAAGAATGAGATCGTGCCATTCATGACAATATGGATGGACCTAGAAGGTATTATGCTAAGTAAAATAAGTCAGACAGAGAAAGACAAATACCACATGTTTTCACTTACATGTGGAATTAAAACAAAACAAACAAAAACAACAACAAAAGAAATGGACTCATAAAAACAGAGAACAAACTAGTGGTTGCCAAAGGGGACAGGAATGGGAGATGCGTGAAGTAGGTGAAGGGGATTAAGAGGTACCAATTTTCAGCTACAAAATAAACACATTGTGGGAATGAAAAATGAAAAATACAGCATAGAGAATGTAGTCAATAATTAAAAAAATAAATATATGTTTGTTTGTTTTTCTACACTGGGCATTTCACTGAAAGGGAAGTCAATTTCAAAAACAGCCAGAATTAAAGTACTACCAAAATTCAGTGGGTTTTCCTGTTGTTTTTAAATGCATTTGGGTCACAGTAGTTGACTAGTTATCTTGAACAACCTCTCATCAGAGTAGTATATAGGTCTGCTGCTTACATTCAGCCACCTGTGCATCTAGGTCAAAATTTTTTGAAAATTCACAGCTTCTGGTAAAAATAGTCTCTAGGGAGGGTTATTCTATTATTAATAAATTGCATTAATACCATTCAGAAGGATTTCCCTTGCAATGTAGAGCCTGAAGACTGGGCCATCCCTGATTGCTCATCTCAGATAATCTCCATGGCACATTTAAAATATAAAAAGCTTCTTCATGACACTTTGAGGACCTCCTTGAATATAAGCTACATATATACAAGTAAGCCAAGTAGGTTATGTGTAAGAGACTACAATACTACCACTTAGCTTACTTAGTTCATGCTACTCACGAGCTAGATACTAAAGAATTCTAATCTGTGTTCTTTTCAGTCAGTAGCTCCATTCTATTTAAAGTTGTTCTAGTTCCTCATCTCTCTGTTTTTGTAGTTAGCACAATGGTAAGTTTTTTAGGATAAATATAGCACATACTATATGCCTGGAGCTGATCAAAGCACTTTTTACGTATCTACTCAGCCTAACACTTACAGCAGAGACCTAAACTGTGATTGAATCACAAGATAGAATCAGTTCCAAATTCAGGACATAAACCTTTGAAATCCCTTTATAGAATAATGAGGAAGTAGAGGAAAGATGTTAAGGAGGAGGAAAAAAAGGAAAGTGAGAAAAAAGACAATGGGATATTTGCCAGAAGAATAATAAAGAGATGAAAGCATGTCAGATAGGTAAGTTCTATATCTTACATAGAGTAACTCATATTTCCACTGGCTACTGAAACTTCTGTTTTGCTCACACTTGATATCTGTGTGGATGACTGACAAAGACTGAGCTGCGAAAGCTCTTGGTAAGTCTCCCTATACTAAAAAGGACCCAGGCATTTTCACATTGGTGAGGGGACTACGAAGACCAATGCTATTGATATTTTGCATTACATGTTTCTAACATTTTGAATGTCTTAGTCTCTATTTTGAGTACCTAGTATGTCTGAGGCAACTTGTTATAAATATACATTACAACGATATAGGAGACATGGTTCTCACTCTTCACAATGTAGCTTTGACGTTTCTCTCACCAAATTTTCTTACCAGAGAAGTTTTTCTTCTCCATTGGTTGTCTCTGTGCTTGCCCTGTGACTTGTTTTGGCCAAGGTCATGTTACGATTATTATGCAAACAATGGCTTACAACTTGCTTGTTCAGTGGACTTCCTTCTTGAGACATGAGAATATATTCCCAATGGACACAGGAGCAGATCATCACCTACCACCAATCTGAAGTGGAAATACCTTAGATTAACTAATACTTATTAGAAATAAATGCTGATTATATTTTGACACCAAGATTTCTGAGGCTATTTGTTACATAGCAAAGGTAGACAGTTACTAAAAGAGAGAGCAGATCTGGTCCCTTTTTGAGCTTATTTTAGACCTCCTCGTAACTCTCAATATTCCAGGAATTTTGGCCTTCTTTCATGTCTTTAAACATACTACATTTATTCTGACTTTGTGACCCTTGGGCAAGCTTTTCACTGCTTGGATTTTCTTTCCTATGGGTTCCCTTGGAGCTCCTTCTCATCTTTCAGGTTTCAGCTTAACCATTTCCTAGGCAGGGAGGCATTCTCAAACCACAATGTCTAAATATAGACACACACCCACTCCTCCATTTCCTCTATGCCAATCACATACATTGTTTGGATCACTCACGTATTTAGAACAATTAATAAGTATTTGTTTTCTCATTCATTGTCTTTATGGCTACTTCTTTCAGATCAGATAATATATCACTATTTTTCTCTAACGTAACTATGTAACTACGATGAGCCACGGAATGCCTTTTCAATGAATAACTGTGTAAATGAATCAACTTTGAGGAGTGGTTTCATCCATTTATCATTCCCAAACTACCACAGAAACCACATGAATACTCCAAATAGTTAACCAACTCACAGGCAATAAAAATGTGTTCTTTTTGGATATAGACCTTTTTTTCCTTTTTTCCTACTTTAGACACTCTAGAATTTTATTTTTTTAAAAGTGCAACATCTGAAATAAGCATGACTGATATACTGGCAGTTCTAAGTTGGTACTCTGAAGGATGGTCAGATATTTTTGTTTTGTTTTTTTTTCCCACCACACTCTGCCTGGAACCTATCATTTAAGTGTTTTACAGGTCATTGATTAAGAAAATAAAGATTTAATAGTAGGAATATATTAATGTTCATCAAATTCTGGTTGCAACTGATACATTTAAACACCAGTTTTATTTTTTTCCAGCTTGACACTTCACTCTGGTTTTCTGATGTAACTGGATAGCATGTATCATCCTATGATTTGTTTCTTCCAAACCATTTGGCTTTAATAGTATATTCAAAAAGTGCAGAAAAAAAGGCTTATTTTTTTCTTTACACTTTTATTCCATTTTCCTTTCAGTCAGTATAAAGCTATTTACTAAATTATTTGCTAGATATGAGCATGAATTCTTACAAACTATATAGATGTATGAATACATATAATATCTACAATTATTTTATAGTATGACAAAGAATTCTACTTAAAGATAAGTCATGTATTTATCATCCTCCTCCTCTATCTGAAGCACTGAGTATGCTTTTTATATTTTGACATTTCTTTTTTCAGGAGTTATTTTGCTCTTTGAATCAACTTCTATAAGAAAGAAAAGTTAATAAGCTCCAAGACTCAAATTATAAAATGACACAAACTACACAATAACAAGTATGCATTAGTTCTTCTGTAATTTATATTCAAAATTGGAGAGATAATTTGCAAACACCTCATAATAAATCCTGAGCTAAAAGAAATGTTTGTCAAATTTTTGTCTCACTTTTCTTTCTGTGGTATGCAGATGTTCAGTTTTAAATTTGTCACATTTTCATACTTCCTTCTATATTGCTTGCTTTCTTTGATTTCTTTCCAAAAAATAAAACAAAAAGCAAGCAAATTAAAATTCATTGCTATGAAATGAATTTTGCAAAGACATTCATGTTTTTTTTTTCTTATTTTCCCCCTTTTCCCGAAGTTCTGCTTCTCAATTATTTTCCAATAAGTTTAGTATACCTTGAAATAACTATTAGGAACACTACATGCTCCATCTCCTAAGATTTAGTGTTACCTTTCTTGCCACTATTTGACATTATACAAAAAAAAAAGTAGGAACTCAGTCTCAAAACAACTGTTTATCTCAGTTTCGTATTTCTGTCTGAAACATACCAATGTATTAGAAACCAATAATTTAAATTTTTTCGAGTCCTTAAAAGTCTACATTGCATCACGCACAAATCCCTTCTGATTATCTTCACCATATATGTAGCTATTTCTCTAATCCATTAACTCTTTGTCTATTAAGTTGCAATAGCTCATCTACCCCTAAAATCTATTCTGTATCTGCTGTGTGGTTCAGCTTTATAAAGACCAACTCTGCTTATGTCCTTTGCTTGTTCAGAAACTTCTAGGAACAGCCTATGCTGCATTAGTCAAAGTTAGGTACAAATTCAGTTGGCCACTGAGGCATTCCTTTCCTTGACTCCTAACCTATTTTATGTTTTCGAACCACCAACCACCTTCATGAAATCTTTCCTTCTCCCTCCACTGGAACTCAAGCATATGCTCTAGGTTTAAATAATTCCTCGTCTTGAATATTTTTATCTCATTTTTTTCCCATGTAGAGATTCTATCCATGTTTTTAGGATTGCCTCACATCCCTTTTATCTAGGAAGTAATCACTGAGCACCTGTAGTCATTAACTCTCTAAGCCATAGTGTTTGACCTCTTTCATGATACTTACTAACTAATGTAAGTTAGTTAGATTTCAGATCTAACTGTATCCTGGCCAGTGGAGAGGGGACTGTATTAGTTAGGATTATACTGCAGATGACCCTGAACTAAATGGAAACTGAAAATTCCTTAGTATCTGTGTATTGTATGACATACTTACATACTCTGATTGATTTATTCACCCAGGATACCATTAATTCAAAAGGACAGTATCTGTGCGTATTACCATAGTGGACAAAACATTGAAAGAACCAAATTTCCTGTCCTCTACGCTCTCCAACCACTAGTGTCAGGACAAAATAGTCATGGACCAGGCCTCCTGCATTGAATAAATGTGACTGGCAATAATTGTCCAGCTAGTGACATTTTTAAGAAGAACATTGTGGATATTATTGGGTGTATCAGTGAGCTTTCTTTACATAAGAAACCACCTTAACATTTTGTATCTTAATATAGCTTTATGGTGTGGCAACTTGAACTGGGCTCAGGTGGGTAGTTCTGGGTAGACTGGTCTCATCACCCACCAGTTAACGTGAGGGTTGGCTGGCCCAGGAAGCCTCAGCTAGTGACTTAACCTCTTATCCTCACAGTCTCTCATCTTTCGTCAAGTTCAACCAGGCCCTCATGCAGCAACTGAACATGATGCCAAGAAAAAATAAGCAAAAATGTTCAATGCCTCTTAAGGCTTGGCCTCAGAATGGCTACACTATTGCTTCTATCTCACTCTATTTATAAAGAAGAGTTACAAAGTCACTACAGAGGGGTATGGGCTACCACATGGGGTGCTCAAATTCCATTTTTTAAATAGCTCCCAATAAACAAGAGGCATCCTTCCACATTCTCGTGCCCTGAGTTCAGGCTTCCAACAGAGATTCCTGGCTTAGCCCTGACTATTAGAAGCTGAATCTGCGTTCCTTCATGCATCTCCTCTAGGGTTTTTATATCAGTATTGCAAAGGGAATTACTTTAATTGGCTTGTTTACTCCTTACACTCGTTCAGAGAGATGGGGGTTTAATTATTAATGAACCAACTGCTTTATTTAGGGGAAAAAGTTTTAAAATGACAGGAAATTAAACATTTGATGATGAGCCTAAAATTACCTGTACCTCATCTAATTAAACAATTAACAACCAACACATATTTAATATATTTTTTCTTTTCTCCCCCAAAGTATATAGTACAAGCAATTCATATTTTTTTAAGGAAATTCCATGTATTGATAGGTCTGGGGAGCCTTAACTTAAGAGGCTGAGTTGGGAATGAAAACAAATAGTACAGGCACAGGGCTCATGAGGCCAGGATTCTTTCTTGCATTCTCATATGGTCATTTTGAAGACATTCATTTGTGGCTCAGTCCATGGAAGGAAGAATCCAAAGGGATACTCAAATAATTAGAAGTCAAGAAGGGGAGTAATAGTTCTAGGGAGCCTATAAAAGTGTATAGATAAGTGAAAAGTGGTACAAAAGAAGGTTCTAGTTCTGGGTAGGGGAGAGATGTCCTGAGAAAAGTAGGGTAATTAAGGCCCTTGTGCAAACAAGTATAGCTGTTCCTAGGGAAACTGAAATATTCCTGGATATCATACTACTAACTGATCAGGATTAAGGTGAAAGAACATGGAAGCACCATCCTGTGAACGGAGGCAAAACAAATCACTAAATGGAAACCCAGAAGTAGTCACTTGAGTATACATACAATCATGGCTCTGATTGGCAGCAATGACTGTAGATAGAGACCTTCAGTGCAAAAGACCAGCTCAGGGAAAAGTGTAGAGATAATTATTTAGTTATTTGTGTATATATTCTATCATGTATGTATGTATGTATGTATGTATCTATTTTTAAATATTTCTTTCTGTGGTGCCTGGGTGGCAGAGTCAGTTAAAAGTCTACCTTTGGCTCAGGTCATGATCTTAGGGTCCTGGGATTGACAAGCCCCTCATTGGGCTCTCTGCTCAACAGGAAATCTGCTTCTCTCTCTCCCTGCCACTCTGCCTACTTGTGCTCTCTCTGTAAAATAAACAAAATCTTAAAAAATAAAAATAAAAGATTATTTATTTGAGAGAGGAAGGGACTGAGGAGGGGCAGAGGGAGAGGGAGAGAGAGTCTTAAGCAGAGTGCAGAGCCTGACACAGGACTCCATCTCATGACCCCGAGATGACAACCTGAACCAAAAGCAAGAGTTGGATTCTTAAACGACTGTGCCACCCAAGTGTTACATGTTTATGTTCTAATTAAATATATAATGTCAAATTCTGTATTGTATTGGGCCTGTTTTAGCAATTTAGTTTTACAAATTGTAGATACTATTTTTATCCAGTAAATATCAAGTGAATACCAAAAAATGTTATTATACCAGAAATGGAGATCTGCAACCATGATTTTGCCTCAAGGAAGGGCTCACTGCACTGCTTAGCTGCAAATGTATGGTTGTATGAAATCCTTCAGCTGTCAGTCTGCCTCAGTTTTGAGTAAAGATCAAGCCTTTCTAGAGAAGGCAGCCAGTGACTAAACAAAGGGGTGATGCAAAGGCCTGTTTCTGCCCAAATTTGTACTCATCCAACAGATAATCTTTGTTTAGGAGCTTCTTGTTGAAGATGTTGTATTATTTTATAGTCACCATGTTACAAATTATTTTAGATTTGATTGGTTATGGTACTTACAGTATGTTATGATATGGATTCTTTGTGGTAGCCAGGAGGTTCATTTGGTCTCCTAACAGTATAAAGGAATGGAAGCAAGAGTAAAAGTTACGAAGGCACTTGAAAAACTGCATATAAGAGTTAATTTTTATGGATGCTCAATTAGCAGTAATAACTAGAAAACTGTAACTACTGAAACTCAAAGAAAATGCACATCTTTACTCTTGTTTCTAAGTCCCATCTTCACATCCAGTTCATCCTTTCCTAGCATGTATTGAAATTTCTCTTCTATTTTTCAGTAGATGATCACATGACTACTCTGATAGGGTAAATGAAAGAAAATTCCAAAGGAAGATAATATGAGTGCTGAATAAATCCCTGAATGAAATAAACAGAGTGGGTGTGAATATTCATTGCAGTGATGATAGTGGGTGTGGTGATATGGAAAACAAAGACAGGGAAGAAAAATTGAGAAATATAGGCAGCAAGTACAGATCTCCCTCAACTTTCAATGGGATTATGTCCTGATAAACCCATCATAGATTGAAACTATCATAATTCTAAAATGCATTTAATGCACATAACCTACTGAATGCCATATCTTAGCTTAACTTACTTCAAAAGTGCACAGAATGCTCACATTAGACCTATAGTTGGGCAAAATAACCTAACACAAATCCTCCTATTTTATAATAAGGTGTTGAATATCTGATGTAATCCATCAAATACTGGAAAAAAGAATGGTTGTATGGGTACAGAATGGTTGTAAAAGCATCCATCATTTACCCTTGTGATCACATGGCTGACTGGAAGCTGTGGCTCATTGTTACTGCCCAGCATCATGAGACAGTATCATACGGCTTATTGGTAGCCCAGAAAAAAAACAAAATTCAAAATTGAAGTATGATTCCTACTGAATGCATTTAGCTTTTGCACCATCATAAAGCTGAAGAATTGTAAATTGAACCATTATAAATTGGGAACCATAAATATTGAGATTAAGGTTCGAAATTCACAAGAACTGATAGGAATCAAGATTATATCTTTTTTTTTTTCTTTTTCATAGAAAGTGAATTTTCACTACAATGCTCTCAGTATAAGTGTCATCTTTCAATTTCATAGGCATGGACAATACTTAACCTTGTCCTCCTCCAATATTTTTTTAAGGTTTTATTTATTTATTCATGAGAGGCACAGAGAGAGAGAGAGAGAGAGGCAGAGACACAGACAGAGGGAGAAGCAGGCTCCATGCAGGGAGCCCAACGTGGGACTCGATCCCAGGGTCTCCAGTCTCACACCCCGGGCCGAAGGCAGCGCTAAAACACTGAGCCACCGGGGCTACCCTTATGTGTATTTTACCCAGAACAGGGATAAAATCCTGGCTATTATGGAGTAATCTAATATACATGATTGAAATATAATCTAGGAAACCTTACGGCATTCTAAATAATCAAGATTTTACTTATCAGTGCTGTTTATCTGGAAAGACTAATTATTCATCCATCTAGCCAATCATATTTGCATATATTTGTCAATCATTATTGAGTTCCAACATATCTCAGGTCTTATATACACAGGTGCTCTTAATGTAACTTCCAGGGAATTAGATATTTTCAGTGATGCATCTAAATTTTAATTTGCCTAAAAAACAAAAACAAAAACTGGCCATATCTGTGATTTTCATGTCAACATAGATTTTTCAGGGGTTAACTAAACTCCTTGAAAACCAAAGTAATGATGTACTCCATTTTTAATATCCTCTAAGAAAATATAGAAATCTGAAAAGCTTCATGATCAATGAGGATTTTATAAATTTCATCTCAAATATTGTTAAGAAATCTCAGACTTGGGATGTTTCCATAATAATCTGGCTATTGTGGGTAATGCTGCCTTAAGCATTGGGGTGCATGTATCCCTCTGAATTACTATTTTCAGTCAGAGAAAGACAAATACCATATGATTTCACTCCTATGTGGAATTTAAGAAACAAAACAAACAAGCAAAGGGGAAAAAAAGAGAGAGAGGTAAATCAAAAAACAGACTCAACTTTGGAGAACAAACTGATGGTTACCTGAAGGGAGATGAGAGGGCCATTGGGAGAAACAGGTGATGCAGATTAAGGAGGATATTTGTGATAAGCACCAGGTGTTGTATGGAAATGTTGAATCACCATTGTATACCTGAGACTAATATTACATTGTATATTAACTAACTGGAATTTAGTAAAACCTGAAAAAAAAAGAAATCTCAGATTATCCTATAATACTAAGAGAAATTTTAAACACAGAGCGCACTTGAAAAGAGTAGGGAAATGGTGCCCCATCACACACAATTTCTTTAATAGCATCCAAAGAAATTGCATAGGTCTTTTGGAAACCATGCTAAGTTAGGGCTCATTTCAATGCAAGGAGATGGATTAGGTACATTGGACATGTCTTCTGATATTCGGAACGTCATGCCTACAATGTGTTCTCAAATACACAGAAATACTGAATTCTTGAAATAGTTCCCCGCATACTTGAAAAAAGCCATGTTAGCCAAAACACAATTTAGACATGTAAGCATATAGGTAGTCTATATGTATTGAAATGAAATCCATGAAATGTATTACTCTGGAAGTTTGTATAGATTAAAAAATGTATGTACTCAAAAAGGGCTAAAATTACTATCACACGGGTTAAGTTGTACTGTTTGAGCATGGCTTTGTTAGGTAGGGGCTGATTTTAAGACAAGCAACTGCCATGCTTGTCCATAAGGTACTTCAATACCACCTTCAAAGATAAAACTAGGATTTTAAGGAATCATTGAAATCACAACCCATGATTTAACATCCATGATTTAATCCCTGAGCCCAGGTGAAAGAAAGCAATTTTAAATTTAGTTAAATTACATTTATCATAAATACATCTTAATATTAATACAATTAATATTATGAAAGATATAATAGTAGATTTAAGATTCATTCCATATAGATAGCACTTTAAAAACAAAGGTTCCATTAATCACAGATTATCTTTATTAATTCTAGTTACTTAAATGGATAATTCAAAGTGACAGAGGAAACAAAGGCCTCGTACTTAATGGTCAACAGATGCCATTGGCTTAATTATGAAGCCCGGATCAATTATAAGGGTCTAAAGTCTGAAATTCTTCATTTTTTTGTGTAGTTTTGATATGTAGAGTATGTGCCTTTTAAAATTTTAAATATGATTTGCCAGATTTTTCTGGTTGTTTCATTTATACAAAACTGATGGTTCTTTTGTTGAAATCTGCACTAGAAGATGAATCAAATTTGGCAGTTCCCTCTTACCACACAGTGAAATGGACATAGCGATAACTATATCCCATCTCAGCCAAAAGGTCTGTAATGGGAAACTGGCACATCATAAATCTAGTGGCATGAAAGTGATTTTTGTAAAGAAGAAATGACACACATTTAACCAGGTCTTGTTACAATCTTCAAGCTGCCATTTCTGTCTCAGATATAGCCATCAAAGGGAACAGAGTGGCCCTGTTGTTCTTTATCCCTGTCATAATAGTTCCACTGAAATATGCAGGCTATTTAGCATTTTAGGTATAGGCCTCTTTATCAATGTCTCTTCAGTATATGACTTAATGCACGAATGCCTCTTTAAAATTCAGCTGGTAATGCCAAATAAAATCAGCCTACATTTTAAAAATAGATACTAAATAAATAAAGGGACCATGTTTTAATTACACACATATAGTAAGGTTTTCTTCTAAGGCTCCAAAAGGCTTTTATTCATAGGTTAACATAAGGAAACAATTGAGCTTGGAATTCATGAAAAACACTGTCATCTTATGAAAAAAATGGATTCTGATAAAAAAAAACAATAATTGAAGTAAAAATGAGGTAATTATTTTAATAGCCTATTGAAGATTTCAGTCAAAAAGGGAGGATACAATTTGGACACCTTATTAATCATTCTTTTTTTGGAGTTGCATGAATTGGAAGCTACTCTCTTGGGTTAACTCAATTAGAAGTACTCGCTGATATCATAAATCTCTTCATTTTAAGTGCATCATTAATTTTATGACAAAATTAACCCAACACCATTAGAGCAACAGGCAAATCTTGACAGCCAGTTTTTTTAGACCATTCTAGTTGATATTTGAGGGGTCCGCAAACATTTTTAACAGTTCACTAGGTTTTAACCTTGAGCCTACTACAGTTGATGGGATCCTAGGACCAGAAGTGACATTATTGTTTCTATTGCCCTGTGGGAACATTCAATGAACAACACAGCTAGCTGTGATACATGAAACCTTTCCTTACCACATAGAACCATCCTTGATACGTTCACTCTAACAGGAAGATTACTTTCAGCTTTCTGCTTTGCAGTGTTCTGATAACCTTGCATATTTAATTGTAATTGAGAGTCAAGTGACTTCTACAGAGGATGCATTTTAATTAGCTATCAAATTAATGGGGAGTCTGTTTGTCTAGATTTTCTTTCTTTGTACTAATTAATTGTGAGTCAAGGGTCGGGATCTTGTCTTGCAGAATCCATTGAAGACATTCATTTCAAATATTTATATACATCCACTTACAAGCACAGGATTCAGAGTTCATTTTACAATCTAATATAGGCCAAGAAGGAGCATTTCCATGTATGTGCTGGCATCATGCTGCAAGTAATAATGATGGCAAAGTAAATATTCAAAAAACTTTGTTTTCTGTTGCAATCTTCGAGGTGGATAAAAGTATATTATTTTAAATATCATTAAACAAGCAAAAGAGCTCTATAGACAAAGATTATATATTAATTGAACAAAAATTATATTAATAATAAAGGGCAAATACACCAAATTTGAGGAGTCCGTAGAAAATAAATGGAATGTAGAATTGAGGGAGTGTTTAGCATCCAATTACTTAAAATGAAAACATTTAAGCAAAAATTAATTCAGTTTTAAACTTCACCTTGTGCCTGGAGTTACATAGCACTATCAAAATGGTCACAATGTCAGTTTTGCAAATGATTTGAAAATTTTTAAAGCTATAAATATTAGCCTAGAAAGTTTGTATTTGACATGCCTATATTTACTAAACATTTGAGTGACCTTCCCCATGTCACTGTGTGGTTCTGCAAAATGTGAGATGCTTCAGGATCCTGAAAATGGGTGGAGGCACCCACTCAGTTAAGAACCTGATTTTTTATTTCAGCTCAGGTCATGATCTCAGGGTCACATGATGGAGCCCTGTGTCAGGCTCCATGCTCAGTGCAATCTCTTGTGGATTCTCTCTCCCTCTGCCCCTTTCACTCATTCTCTCTCTCTCTTTCTCTCTCTCTCTCTCAAAAAAAATAAATCTTTAAAAAAAGAGGTGAACATAGTTTTGGGTCAAAGTGAATCTATATTGCTATACTTCATGCATAAAAGAAAACTTGGACCCTTTCTCTGATACAGATAGAAAAGAATGCATTGCCAGGTCAATAGCTACGAAGTGCCACAGTTTGTTTGTTTTGCTTCTTTTTTTTATTTAGGTAAATGGTTTAAGATGGGAATCACCATCATCACATCTTTTAAATCCTTAATTGTGGCATAAGTCTCTGAAATTTCTACTTGCTTTTATTTTACTATTCAGCCAGAAGATAGGGCAGTTTGGGAAACTTCGAGGGAGCAGAGAATAACTTCTGTCTAAATCCTTGGATGTACTAGATCTACTATAAGAGAACTTGGACCAGAACTTTATTCATTATGTGGAGTCTACAGGCTCCCACTAAATGAGGGGCATGATGATTTTAAGGTACCTTAGAATCTTCATCAATTTGGATGCGATATCCAACAATCCTCAAAAGTTCTGAATATTTCTTTTTCTCATTGCAAGGTTAAGACTGGTAATTGACATACAATCCTTTGTCTTCTGACCTACACAGTGCACCTTGAGTTGATTATTAGCTAACCTGAGTTTATCATTTTCTTTTTTATGCTTTAAATAAGTCATCCAACAACATAATCTTTATAATTATTGTTTTATATTGTTTAAGTACCACAGCTACCATATAAGCCAGTGCTTGATCTTCTTCTCTTTTAAAGATTTACTTATTTGATTGAGAAAGAGAGAGAGAGAGAGAGAGAGAGAGAGAGAATGCATGAGCAAGTGAGGGGAGGGGCAGAGGGAAGGAGCAGAGGGGGAGGGAGAAGGAGAGAATCTCAAGCATACTTCTCTGGCAGAGTGTGAAGCCCGACATGGGGCTCAATCTCATGAACCTGAAACCAAGATCTCAGCCAAAATCAAGAGCCAAACACTAAATGGAGCCAATCAGGTGGCCCTTAATCCTCTATCTATAATTCATCCTAGTCACTGCTAGCAGGGCTCTTAGAAATTGTAGTGCTACTACGTGTTAGGGTAATCATCACCCCACTTACCACCAACAATGGGGTCTTTATTATATCTGGCTAGTGGGTGAATCCATTTTAGAATTCCTTTCTAATACTTTACTTTGACAGACCCACTTCATATTTCCCAAAGCAGAGCTTGAGACAAGGGCTTTGTGTAAGCAGTTTATATTGGGTAGTAGTCGAGACTATATAGGGGAAACTGGGAATAGTACAAAAGCTATACAGATGGGTATTTTCATGTTGATTACCACAATGGGAAAATTAGGCTGGTTTCTCAGAGAACTTCGGAAGAAACAGGAATAATGAAGAATAGAACTAGCCGTCTAAAAGGAGGAAGGGGCATTTTTTATTGGTTAATGGTTGCTCCATTGGTTAATGGTTACTCTCTGGAGCATTAACACCTTCATATTCTCAGGCCACACATGTTTGAGTTTCAGATGGGTTCCCGTAGAACTCCTTTTTCTCCCCATGGTCAGTCCTTATATTATTTGTTGTCAAATAATCAAGGACAACTAAGTGCAGCTTGAGTAAGGCAGAGCTATAAACTTGGATGATATGAGGGAGAGCACATTCCTAGAGTGGATTTTATATAAAGGTGTTGGACCAGCAAGGAAGAATCATGGCAAGAACATCTGGAGCTTGCCTTTTGCACCAGCTCAGAGATGCCTCAGGGCAGGAAGCAAGAGTGCATTATAGTTTAAATATATGTGTGCGTGCTTTAATATCTGAAATCTGTGACTATGTTACCTTCCTTGGCAAAAAGCACCTTGCAGATTTAAGGTTGTGGACCTTAAAATGAAGAGATTATCCAAGTTGATCAATCTAATCCTATTAGCCTTAAACACAAAGAGCTTTCTCTAGCTAAAAAGGGATGGGATCAGCAAAAGGGAAACCAGGGAGATTATAAATCTGAGGGAAATATGAAAAATGGTTCTGAGATGTTCTAGGGAAGATTTATATTTTCCCCATTTTTTTTTTTTTTATCCAGATGCAAAGTCCTGGGATCTGTATTAGAAAAGGAAGTGGGTAGCCCTACCTCCACTGTTCCCAATCCAGGCTTCTACAATCTTTCAAAAGGTGATGCTACCAGAAAATAGCGCAGATATCTAGGACTATTTTGAAGAAAGAGAAGGGGTGTGGAAGCACTAAAGAGGCCTTTTTCTCTCCCAATGAATTTACAGAAGGTTAGAGCCCAACATAAGATGTAATATTTGGGGATGTAGCTGGTTGTGGATTACAGAAAGAATCCTGGTATTATGACATACAGGAGCATCGACGTTTTTATGCACTTCTTTGTTTTATTATGTAAGTAAATAAAATATATTGATATGAGAATGAAAATAATCATACTGTGTTCTAGGAAAGACCCATTAGGAAATATGAGGGAGAAATGGTCCAGGAGTTATAGGCCTAAGAAAGATATTTAAGAGGCATAAAACTGATGGAAAGTGGGAACAAATATTGCATACCCTATGTACTGGACAGCACTTGAGGGACAGTGTTTTCTCTGTAATTAAACATCACTAATGAAAAAGAAAAAAATAAAAAGAATCCTGGACTATTATTATTTTTTAAAATTTCATAGACAAGGATATGAGCACAAGGACATGCTGAAAAAGAGAACTTATGAAATTGACTGGCATCATGAGTAGGAAACAGGAAGCATATTATGGCACCTCAGCAGAAAGCCATGAAAATAATATAGACTAGACTAAGCAGGACAAAACAAAAACAAAACAAAACAAAACAAAACAACAACAACAAACTAAATTAAGAAGGAAGGTGAGTAAAATAATGAAGGACTAGTTCCTGAGGCACATGCATACATGCACAAATGAAACATTAGTTGAGTCTACTGGGACAAAAGTAAACTAAAATTACAGTTAAGAAACTTGAAAATCTCTTCTAGAATAAGAAGGAAAAAAAGAAAAATTATTAAAATGATACATGTGTGAGAAAAAAGAAAGACTTATAACCTAAAAACTTCTGTATATTAAAGAAATCAATTTGGACAAAAGTAATAAAGATATCTTGAAGAAAACAAATCTCAGCTAAAAACAGGTTCCTGTAAGTAGACAAAATTAATAAAAACGTGCATATGTGGCAAAATATTTTTATTACAATTAGTTTTGTGTTTTTAAGTCTGGGAAGAAATGTTACATGAAAAGAAAACCTGTTTGGTCTCAGACTTATCCTTAACAACATTGAATAACAGAAGGCAGTGTGAGGCAAGTGCAACCTAATTTTTCAGGAAATGGAAAATCTCCATACATGAGTTGAGTTGACATTTGTTTTTGAAGACCTTAGAGAGATGTTTGTATAAATACAATAGCTCAGCAAAATATACCACAGATAAAGGCTTTTTATAAGTATACTTGATAAAATATACCAATAAAATAAGATTTACATCAAAATAAAGAAATTAAGAATGGAAAATCATATACTAAAAGAAATTTTAAGTTTTAAAAGAGAAATGTTAAATGTAAAAATAGTTGAAAATATTCCAGTTAATAAAGAGAAAACAAAAAATATAAAAATATATCATTTAGTTTGTTAAAATAAAACCACAAATTGTATCAAAGACTATGAGGGCAAATGACATGAAGGGAATCCAAGAATATTAAATGTCTCATGTTAGAGGGGAAAAAAAGAGACATTTTTAAATTTTGGATTTAATTTTTAGTACATTTTTTTTAGTACATTTTTTTAAAGTTAAAATATTTAACAGAAAAACAAATAATAAATAGCTTTCAAATCAAAAGACAAAAATAAAACCATGCAATATGAAGTCTGAATAGGATGAACAGAAACTGAATAAAAGTAAGTAAATAAAAGCCCAGGAAAGACATACACCCGAATACTTTAATGTTATAATGTTATATTTTAAAAGCAGGGTAGAAAATTTAAATTTATACATGAATCTACAACAAATGAAAATTCTCTAAAATGGTAACTGGTTATTTCTAGTGTTTTAACTTATTGGTAATTTTTATTTTTTCTTTATATTTATTTACTAAATTTTCTAAAATGACTATTTTTTCTTTACAATAACTAAGAAATACAGGTTAGAACAAAATAATCTAAGAGGAATATTGGCTTCCTGTACGGTCAGTTTGGATAGAAAAAAACAAGAAGCAAATGGAGAGAACTATGATGATTTTATATTAAGGAAGAAGAACCTAGGGTTTAGTTATCACTCTGGATAAGGGTAGTGATTTCTGAAATTATAAACCAGAGAAGCTAAACATAATTGAATTTTATATAAAATAGGAGAGAAATGCCATCTTCACAATCAATGGGACATCAAAGCCAGTGTGTGAAAATATGCAAGCTGTGTGTTGTTGTGTATTTATATAGAGTTCCACAAACATACCACTGATGCTAGCTGACTGTAGGGATGGAGGTTAGTCCCATTTGCAAGCTCACTGTCCAGTTATTTCCTACCTAATTTTTGACATTATCTATTGAGAAATGTTGTACCTCATTAGTCAAGTTACTCTAAACTTCAACTCTGTCTATTGTTTTTTTAAGTATCTCTTTAAGCAACCTTATATTTCAAAATCCTAATTTTTTTTCTCAATTATATCTCATAGTTTGTTCTCTGTGTGAAAAAATATTTTCTCACTTAAATTACTGACTTGGGTAAGATGTGTATGGTTTTCACAATGGACATTATCTTTTGAAAAGTTACAACATTTTATTATTGGTTCCCCGAGCCACTATGGCATAAATAGCTAGAAATCAATTGCATCAGAAGTCTCATATTTTATGTATTAAAACTGCAGAGGAAACTACAGCTGAAAAATTATCTTGAGGTGAACAAATGAGTAAAGCATCGGTACTGCATTAAGTTCACCGTTATCTTACAAATCCCAGCTAAAGCGGCAGACTATCCATCAGAGAGAATGAACACATTCTAAGCATAGAATTTATCAAATAGGCCATCTTTAGTATCAATTTTTCTTTTGATTTTTGATCACTTTGGATTAAAAAAAATGATTGGATTCACTAGAAACTATTTTTCAGAATAAATTACAGCCACTTAGATATAATATCTACTAGAAAAAAGTTAAACCAGACAACTCTTTTCATTTCTTTTTCTTTTTCTTTTTTTAGAAGAGATACATGCATAGCACATTATGAAGTACATGTTCCTGGACCTCTGGATATTATTCCATCAAAAACTAAATGCTGTTCTGAATAAAACTACTTCCATATAATGTTAATTATCTTTATATTTTTCTTGATTTGTTAACTTTCTGAATATGTTAGCAATGGAATTGGTAGGAGAATTGAAAAAATGAACCATTTTATGGCACTTTTGTTGTTTTTTCACATTTCCAAAATATGTGGAAAAAATTTTTTTTGCCATATTATATGGTAGTCACCTTCACAAAGAAGTTCTTGAGCCTCTCCTTTTCTTACAGGTTACAATTCAAGAATTTCTATTTAGATGACTCTAATTTACATTAAATTATATCATCTAATTTTGAAGAAGTTTTATTAAACTGATGGAAACTGGAATGGGGCATTAGGTAAAGAAAACAGCTTTCAAATAGTGGTGAGTTATATTTTGCTCAAATCTGTGGGATTCCTAGTCTCTTATATTTTATTTTTTTTTAAGTAAAACGACATGAAAGAGTTGACTCTAAATAGTAGAAGTATTCTTAGAGAGGAATCTGATTTTTACATTCAAAGTATCTGTTTGAAGCTAATGGACACTCGAGAGGATAATGGAAAATAAGCAGTGTATTATTTTTCTATTCCTTTCATCACATATACCAATATTTCCAGTTAGGGTTTGGAAATTGTGGGTATTTTGCATTTATAGTTCATTTATAGTAGCTATAACATACATTGAGTATTGAACTTCTTCATATCTTAGTCATCATAAAAATGGAAAGTAACATTCATACAAGGAAAGTGCAAGCTTAAATCTCAACCTCAAGAATCCAATGGCCCAATTTACACAAAACTGTAAAAGTTTCTAAATGAAACTTTTCTCTTAGTAATGTTTTGTTGTTTATGTTGTTTTTTGTTTTTGTTTTTGTTTTTGTTTTTGTTATTTTTAGTGTATAGGCACTTTACTAATACCAAATTTCTATAACTCATGCATCATTGGTATTAAAAACTAAACAAACAAACAAAAAACCTTGGGCACACCATGATTTTGATGCTGAGAGGCCTTTCTCTCTCTCTCTCTCTCTTTCTCTTTCTTTTTTTCTTTTTTTGATTTAGCTGTTTCAGTTGAGTTTTTTAATAGTGGAAGGCAGAACATAGTCCTTTGTCATCTGTTCTTAATAAGTGCAGTTTTGTTCCCCACAAGAAATTTGGCAGTCTGTAGACATTCTGGTTATTGCAACTTTGGGTGGTACTAGTAACATCTAATGATAGAAGGCAGAGATCCTGCTAAATATCCTACCTTGTAAAGGACAACAAAGAATTAACTGGCCCAATATGTCTAGAGGTTGAAAACCTCTACTTTGGATGAATAGTAATTTGGGTGGGAAGAAGAATTTATCATGAAGCATTCATTTTTAGAAATTGTGTTCCATCAAATCTTGAAGGAATGTTTTAGGAGGTATTTTGGTGATGGCATTTATAAAGGATGATTGCTGTGGTGGAGAATTGCACATCTGAATTGGTAGCATTTATATGAGTTTTTTGGATAAAATAATTGAAATAGAAAGAGCTAGATCTAAATAAATAGAGTAAATTTAAGTAGTTGAAAAAATATCTTTGTCCAGTAAAGACTAAAGACAAAATTATTGCAAAAATAAAAGCTAAGAACTCTGATGTGGACTGGCATGGGATGGTGAGGCATAACATGGACATAAGGATTGTGATAATGTAAACTCAACTATGGCTTTCATCAATGCCCTAGTGAGAAAATAGGTCTTTTTGCCAGACTGTGGGTGTTAGTTGATTGGCTGTATATCATATATGACTTGCTAGATATTTATACCACTGTTAATTGTATCAAGATCATTTCAATCTGTTGGTTCTGTTTTTTTTTTTCAAATAATAATTTCAGTTACATATATAAAGCTCTGATATAAAAAGGCCCCTTTGGATAATATAACTCAATGATACTTCCAGTAAGTCAGACCCTGCTACATTTGCTTCTCCAGGCTGATACTGCAGGTCAGTATACCAATAACCATTCCAGGTACATAATAATGCCTAAATAGCATCTAAAGGAATCTGAGTTTTCCAATAAAGTACACTTTTTTAAGAATGGGAAAGGCAGGAAGAGCTTTGGCTTATTTCAACACAATCACCATGCTACTGTGTATATGGCCTACTTCTCTATCACAATATAAGAATCTGTAATAAGCAATGTAAGAAGGGGGAAAAATATAAAGCCAGAAAAATGTTTCTGCTTCAAGAAAAGAGAAAATGCTTTCTCTATTGTGCTTTTAAAAATGATGCAATGAAATCTATCCAACCCAGAAAGTATGCTCTAAGGATTTAACAAAAATTATGTCTCATGTCGAGTAAAATAGTTTTCTAGGGATATTACACCCAATAAAGAAAGGGGTTTTCTTACTTTTAAAAACTACCCAACACAAGCACTTAAATATGTAGAATTTCATTTAAATAAGTCAGTCAACAATTTTTTATAAAGTATTTAACACTTCATTGTAGAAACATAGGCAAAATGACTATTATAACCAAAATGAAAAATACTGTTCAATTTAAAAAATGTACTTAAACAAGAACCTGAAAAAGTTTATGATATGCATAACATTGTTCAAGCAAAATTGCACTAGTATTACATAAATCAATAGTTTATAAAGGCCTCAATATGGCAAAGTTTAGAAATAGGTAGTATGCATGCACATAGTACAACAAAAAGTCTCTTTATAAAACAGCAGTTTTTTTTTTTAATGCTTGTACAAAGGGATAAAGAGCAACCACAAACATATTTCATCTGTTAGGTTAATACATTATGACAGCTAAAAGTCAGTCATGTCTATCAGAGGAACAAAAAGCCCTCCATACCTTATGAATAAATCTTTTGTGCCTTTAAAGATATCTGTATAAAAATGCTATCCTTTTTTATACAACTTAAATAAATCGTACTTGTTTCAATCAAAATTTGAAAACCAAAAAGTGAATGGCGGGGGTCCATGTGTTTTGCATAACTGGAAGAAACCAGAGTACCAGAGTAACTGGTCAGCATTTACACTCTCCACCTTTGATTATGGGCAGGTAATTGTTTTCCTATAACCTGGAAAGTTCTTTAAGAATATGTTTTGAATAGGGCAAATAACGGATTAGTCATACTGTGTATTGAAAATATTTACTAATTACTCTATACGATAATGGCTATTTTGCCTCTTTTGACCGAGCAAAGAGAACGCATTCGCATCATTGAAATTGTCATCAATTTGTGTGCTTATATATTATTGTTCAGTGTTCTGTGTAGTAAGGGGTTGGGTTAATCTTCCACAAAATGCACATGACTGGGAAGAACTTCCTAAGGCATGAGGACCCAATGCCCTGTTGTGCTCCAGGCTGGCTATTCACCTCAGGACCAAGGGAGAACGAAAGGTCTTATCCATAGCAAATGTAGTCTTTCCACTTCTGGTTATATTTTTGCTATGTTCTATCACCTAAATATAACTATTGTTTACAGGGTGTATATGTTTAGTATATCACAGAGAGTCCACTAAATTTTGGCAAATGTATTCATAGGTGTTCATGCAAATTATCAATTGTATATATTTTTAAAAGTTTTTTCCTCAAAATTTTTATCTATCACTTGGCAATCTAAGGCTAATTTCAAAGCAGGTGACGTTGGATTTGTGAGGGCTAGGTATTTTCAGCAGTCTGAATCAATCTTAATGGATACAAGGAAGAGAGTTGACCATTCAATCATTCTTCCATCAATTTAAATGGAAAAATAAAATGACATTGTATTACAGCTTTCAGACCATATAATGAAAAAGTGCAGAGATTCTTTTTGTTGATTAAGTAGAACCAAAAAAGTTCATATAAAATAGATTGCTCATATTCACACTACAAAGGAATATGTTGTTTGTAATTTTAACAAATTCAAAGGTGAGTCATATCAGCAGCATTGTTGTAAATTGTATTGTAGTGCAGTTCTTTTTCATAAAAATACCATACAAATGGTCAATCAATAGTCATCAGCAAAAAATAAAACCCAGAAAACTCAGATAACAATTAACCAGGAGTAAGATAAAGAAAGAGGTAATGCTGATGCCAAAACAAGTATAATACTGTTGGAACATACAAAAGTAATCCTTATATTTTATACATTTATACAGCATATAAAAGGTATCGCTGATTATGCCACCGTCTCTCTTATCCCAATTTCTATTTTCTTTGGAAGCAGTTCTTTCCTTTCATCAACACTTCCTAAGGAGTTTCGACAGTTTTGCCCATCCATATACAGTTTTGCATACACTGGATTGGAGTAATTTGTTGGCTGAAGGAGGAAAAGAAATAAAATTTTTCTCATCAGTTTTGATCACATTGGTTATTTTCTAGGATGTCTTTTTAATGTTAACAACATTTATATGCAATACATTTAATTTTCTAAATAGTAGCTTATAAATGTAATTTAAATTGTTTACAGACTTCAGTTGACTTTTGTGAGGTATTAGATAAAAACATAATTGTACATTTTTCAGGTAACTTGTGAATCTAAGTGGAACTTTGACATAATAGTAAAAGCCGGAGGATATCTTTGTGAAGACAATATTCACTGAGACTTTATTTAAAAGAATAAAACATTAAACTAAATCATCTTATTTCCAGTCCGTACATTTGTCCCTTATTGCTGTTGCAGTGGCAGGAAAGATGTGTTTACAGAAAATTATCTAAATTGCTTGAGGCTTAGAATTTTTTCAATATGAAGTTAAAATCAGGAAAACAAAGAAAATAATAGTAAAATATATTGGTGGAATAGACTTTAAAATAGACAATATTTTTGCTTCAAACAACTCATACGTAATTATCATTGGAAATACTTTTGGACTCTTCCAAGGAATTGTGATATTCACAGTCATCTTAATTTTCATACTTAGAGCACTTTGAAGTAGAACTGATACATGTAAAAGTGATCTATTTCAGTTGAAAAACATGCAGCATTCATTGTTTTTTATTAACTGCAACTTAACCCAAGAAATTACTGCCTAATTTTTGTTTAATTTTGTTTTGTCTTCTCATCAACAGAACACTAAATCTTAGTTCCGACAAAGAAACATATAATCTTTGAGCCATGCAAATGAGACAAACATGATAAAAAATGAGAATGAAAACAGCTGATGGGAGAGATGTTTAGGGGAGAACATACTCATTCCTGTGAATCTTTATACCCTTATTTTTAGACCTCTTCCATCTACCATGAACTATGTAACCTAAGACAGAGTATTTTCCTCTAGAATCTAGTCACTTAATTAAAAAAATAAAATAAATAAGAGTGGCTTTTATTAGACCACTTCTAATTTCTCAATATGATGGCATATTTTGTAGTATATTTTTATTTAAGTGAACATCAAACTTACATATACTAAACACAACATTAATTGGAAGTGAATCAAACCAAACATGAATTTAAGCTTAAATTAATCAGTTTAAATTTCTGGCTAGAGAATTCCAAAAATAGCAAATATTCATTTTTTTATTGTTAAAGTGCTATGACATTTTCAAAATCAGCAGAAGAGATATTTCTACTTAATAGCTTGTCTAAAATGATAACATGTTTTATATGTAGTCTTGCATAAGCAGGACGTCTAACATAAGCCTCTGATTTTAATGCTGTTTTGAAATCTCTTGTTAATTAAAAACTCAATTAAAGACAGGCCCTATCTAAGTCTAGCCATCATCTTTCATTGCGAGGGTTTCTGTGATGGAATGGATATGGAATAATGAATTTTCTTCTCTCACCCCAGCAGTTAGTGGTCCTTTCAAATCAGAGTTTAGGTAGATGGGCGGCGCTGTGTGTGGAAGCTTGAAAGCACTGGACCCTCCCCCTATATACCTGGCCTGTATGTAAACAGAGAGTTTTAGTTTCCATAATATCATGGAACGATTTTCATTGACATAAACTCATAGTAAGTCATAAGAACAGCATAAAGATGCTCATTAGCCCTCGGGCATATTGTATTCATAGTAACTTTAATAAACTAAGAAAAAAACTGTTAATATTGGATCTGTGCTTCATAAGTAGACAGTTTTAGTATGTACATCTTCCTGATAGACATGCCATGCCTCAAGTAATCTCCATACATTTCTATTTATTTAACTTCATCTTTCCCAAAGAAATCATCTTTGCTAACTGCTCTGTGAAAAATACACAAGCCTCCCCCCACTTAAGGTTTGTCAACTTTGAAAAGTTCTGACAGTAGCATATTCTGAACACTCAAATATCTGGCTGCTTCCAATTAAAGATTCATCACCATTCTGTATTTTAAACAAATAAAAATCTGGCACTTAAAAAAATTCTGTATTTTTGAAATCTGACTCTCCAGATGAATTACTAATTAAAATGGTTTCCTAAGACTCCATGCAAGAACATTGACTTTAGATTTTCTTGGGTCTAAGAGCAGAATTAGTCAGTCAGGTACACTCATATTTGGGATAGCAATCCAAAAGGGGGAAAAATAGATAAGAAGTTGAAAAGCATAAAAATCATGTTCAAATTTGAAGTAAATTAAAGGTGAATTGAAAAAAAAAGCTGTCAATTCTTAACAATGAATAGTCACAAAGTTTGAGATAAGGGCAAGGGTCTCAGAAAAAGATTTTAAATATAAACTCAGGTCAATACTGCCTCTGCATTTCCCCCACAAAGATCTCTTTGAAAAAATATTGAAAATAATCTAAGGTTTGAGATGAATTTGGATATAAAACCAGTAAACACTAATTTCTCTTTTTTGTGATCTTCAAACTATTCTGTGATTATCTCCATAGTCAAATCTTTTTTATTAACCGTATTTACTATTTCAATTATTTTGATTAAAAGGTATGATTGAAGTATACATTTATCCATTTTGAAAATAATGAAAATGCTCTATAAAATCATTTTTATGTGTAATACAGTTTTTATTTGATCACATCATGACTATATCAAACCATCATGACTCAGCAGATACTGTATGAAAAATATTTGATCATTAAGGTTGCTTCAGTGTAGCCTCCTGCTTTCCAAAAGTGCTTATACCTATTAGGACTAATTGTGTTTTTTTGTAGTTACTTCTTAGGCAACAATTCATATTTACATTTCAAAAATCAGAGCTAGCTAGACTCAGCCATCTAAGTCACATTAATGTAATTTTGGTCAATCAGTCAGCAAATTGGTAAATAAATATCTATTGAATGTCATGTGCAAAGTACATTAAAAGTATATCTGGGGGGCACTGAAGCATAGTTTAATCTTCCTTGAGTAAATAGAAAAAAATTTAAATGGAGTACTAAAAAGCTATTTTCTTTAAGTATCTAAAATTGGCTTAATTCTATCACTAGAAATAAAAATGATGGGGAAAAAATGAGAACTCTCTTTCTGAAAAGTATATAAAGTATGTCCTCATCAGTTCATATACTACTTATATACACTGTACTTTTTCCTAAGAAAAATTCAAAGAATAAGAAAAGTCTATTATTTAATATGTCTTTCTTCTTCATAGATAAATTGTCAAATAACAATGTGTACCATATGTATAGTCTTTCACTTTCAAGTGGAAAACAGCAAAACTTAGGGTTCCAGATTTATTTCATGAACAATTTCAAATATAAGAGTTAATTAATAATTAATAGTAAATACAAATTTACTTCTAATTAGGAAAAAAAATACTATAATATCTTTTTATAGTGTAAAGATTTATACATACAGTAACAATTGATTCCTTTTTGGAGAAATAAATATTTGACCATCAATTTCAGTCTCACTATGGATTCAGAACTAGCCTAAATGTATGGGACCCTATTCAATTCAACATCTTTGGGAGCAGCTTTTGCTATAAGTTGAACCCATTTGGAGATAGATCAGTCACTGTGATTATTTACAATGTAAATGTGGATTTAGGGCAAAAGACCTTTAATATATGAGAAAATAAATTAACCATTTAATAAATGAATGAATACGCTAAGAAAAATCAATTCCATAATAGGAAACAAATGTTCTTAATTCACAATAAAATATTCTATAATTATCATTGTAAAATATGAAGATAATACAGTGTAGTGGATCTTTGCAAGTTTACTTTATATGGATAATTGTATTATTTATCTATTTCTCTTTAAAGCTGCTCATCTGAGCATATAATAAGAACAGAAAATTTACCAAAAAAAGTCAGATTTTTCGGCTTTGTGTATCAATGACATGACTCAATAAGAAGGCTATCATGGCAGAAAAAAATATTTTCCAAAAGTAATTTGATTACAAACAAATCCAAGGGCACAGCTTAGTTGAATCAGTGAAACAAAACACTACTGGAAATAAAATACTTACTTTGGCAATGAAGTACTGCACTCTTTATATTATTAAAAAATAAATCAGACAGTATTTTTATACTAGGCTGTATATTTAGATATTTTAGCATGTCAATACATTTGGGTAAGACATTTTAAATAAACTATACACATTTATAAACTAAATGAATGAATAAATGCATATATTCTAAAATATGTTATCTTAACTTCATGCTTCAGGTCCATAATTTTATTTTTTCTTTAAAAGAGACTGTAACATTCAATGCATCCTTAAGTTATTTAATATAACATGAGATAAAGGAAATATTAAAATTCAGGACTGTCTTACAGATAAATGACTCAGGGATGTTAATGCTTACTCTTCATCATCTTAAAACATATTACCTTTGTTGCATCTACCATAAACCCAGGATCTAAAAGACCTCCATCGTTGTGATCATGATCCACCTCATACATGTTATAAGATGGATTGCCAATTTCTACATTGATTCCTCCATTGATAATAGGCTGTCTTCTAATAGTTTTTGTCCTAGAATATATGAACATTAATGTAAGTGTAAACTGTCTCAATATTAAAATCATGATACATAAAGCCATTTTATTTGTAGATTTACTAACAATATAACTCATAGAGAGTTCATAAATAAAGTGCATTCAAAATAAACGATATTTATCAAGCCATAGAACAAAAAGGGTCTTAATGTGGTAAGTTATTTCCTCGAATTATTTAGATTTAACTGCAAAAAATGCACTTGGAACATATTCCTATTAAATAATTAATACATTAATTGAAACTGAATATTCACTAATTCATTATTTTTTTTTAAAATTTTTTTATTTATTTATGATAGTCACAGAGAGAGAGAGAGAGAGAGAGAGGCAGAGACACAGGCAGAGGGAGAAGCAGGCTCCATGCACCGGGAGCCTGATGTGGGATTCGATCCCGGGTCTCCAGGATCGCGCCCTGGGCCAAAGGCAGGCGCCAAACCGCTGCGCCACCCAGGGATCCCCTAATTCATTATTTTTTAAATTCACTTTGACCTATGATTTCTGAAAATCATGACTAAAAGTAGTGATAAAGAACCTTTGAAATAAAATTTCAATCCCCAAGTCATCTGTTTAAAAAAAAAACAAAACTCTCACAAACACTTGGTTCTAGATAATAACCTTATAGACTACATATACCTTCCAGATCTTTATAACTGCATATTCACATAAATTGAAAAATTACACTTTGAGGAATTTATAAACTATACCAATGCAGAATTTCTGAATGAAATGCACACATGTGATATAAAAGACATATTCAGCATCATTGTATTGACATCACCAATCTTACACATTACGATAATAGGATGCACTTCGGAGATTCTTGCTGTTTCATGGAAAAATTACCACAGCTGTAAAATTCAACTGAAATTTTAATTAACATGTCCTCTTGTTAGTTTTGTTAGAATATATAAATAGAGCCATTCTATTAACATAACAAGGGAAAACTGTCTAAATTATACTCACTTTAAAATGAAACAGAAGGATAAAATGGTTTGAAAACAATATTTTGCACTTGGAATAACTAAATCATGTTGTTAAGAATTTTAAAAATTAAAGGGGAAAGTCACTACATATCTGTAACTATATGTGTAATTTATTTACTGACTGTCTAAACCATGGAATCTTACCTTCTTTTTCTTTTACAAAGCACTAAACCAATTACTAAGGTGGTTATCAAAGTCACCAGGAGGACTAGAGGCACAATGATGGCAATGCTTCCTGAAAAATAAATAAATGAATAGGTGAACACATAAATAAAATGAATTAAAATCTGATATAACTGAATATTATATCAAATGATTTGACCACTGATATCATGAAAAGAAAGCTCAGGCCAAACATCTATATTCTTAGTTCATATCCATGTTACTGAAAAATCACTCTCCTATTAAGATTTTTTTTTTTTATAATTCAGTAACATTTATTTTACATAAAACAATTTTCAAAGAATACATTTAAAAACCATCTAGATACTGATTTTATTGCATTACAAAAAATTAAGAGGCACAATTTAGTATTCAAATAAACTGTGAGGGGTGGAGGCGGGGCTTAAGATCGCTACAGTGGTGTTCCTTAGTCACTTAATGGCTCTGGGAACAAGAGTCTTTAATGAGGCAGTAGTGCACTTCATTTAGTAGGAATAAATCACATAAAATATATACTTTTATACAGAAAGTGTTATTGTATTACCACTTTCAATTACTTTATAAAAACTTCATTTTGAATTGCACAAAAGTTCTTTAAAATTGGTAACTCCCAGAATATAGGGCTTAGAACTAAGTATCTTGATCTGCTGGAAATGTTTCTTTAGATATCTTTCATTAATATGTTGCAGTTAAATCTCTTGAGGTTAGAAATACTGATTTGTCAGTCTGAGTGTGATTCTCACTACACACATTTACTTTCAAGGAGTACACGCGGCAAGTCAGATTGCAGCCTCGCCAATTAGGACATCAGTGTTGGATACTGATATACATAGGCCTAATATCAGTTTCACATCTTCCTTAGAGTGAGTCCTTGGATAGGTTATTTAAAACTGAGGGCTTCTGCTTCTCACCAATAAAACAGAGACAGGGAGATCTATAATACAGGGCTATTAGAATGGGGTGTGGGGAGGCAAGGGGGATTCTCTTTCTTAAATTCCAGTTCCAGAATAATGTCAGCAAAATAAATCTGAGGATTTGGCCTTATGTTGTAAATGTCCATTTTCACATTTTTCATGTATTTATAAAAATTATCTTAGGCTATAATCACCTATCTTCAAAATGGAATAAATGATCTGTGAAATAGATCTCCAAGAGTGGTCAGAGAAACTGGGTCTAGTTTTTATGCATCTGAGCATAGGGGAGAACCTCTGCTTCTGCCTTGGTAACAAGAGCAACTATCTCTGTCTTCCCAGAGGAAGGAGACAATGCCCCTTTGCTGCTAACGTGATCCACAGGAAAACACCTACCGTTGTGTCATTTATGCAGGAAGAAAACTGAATGTGAGGGTTTCTTAATAACAGGAGAGTATTAAGTAGCTTGATCAACAGTGTAATGTTAATTTTTCCAACAGACAAATATCTAGAGCCTGTGAGAAAAAAGCTTTGTCTATTTAGAATAAACATCTGGTTGATTCATTTGAGTCCGCTTAAAATTAAAACAAATGAGTCCCAAAAGAAATTGAAATTTTTTGTGGGGATCTGGAATGCCTCAAGAATGAAATGTTAGGAATTATGAAATATATGAATTTCCTCTACAAATACACATACATGTAAAAATAATATGGTAGAAAAATTGTTAATATTTAGCACAATAAACAGCTGCATAAGGTCTATAAAATAGTAACATGGATCAGTTTTGATAGCTCTAGACAGAAGATATCAGTATGACATAGTCCATACTGGAGATTGCTTACCAAAATACCAAAAAGTCTTTATTAAGGAAATCTCACATATAAGATAATCTTCCTTTCTTTAAAAAAAAGTAAAATAACTAACCCTTCCATGCAAGAAAAAAAAATGACTTGCTTTATTTAGTCAGTTCCTAAAATGTAAAACTCATTTTATTTTATTTATTTTTAAGGATTTTATTTATTTATTCATGAGAGAGAGAGAGAGAGAGAGGCAGAGTCATAGGCAGAGGGAGAAGCAGGCTCCATGCAGGGAGCCCGATGTGGGACTCGATCTCAGGACCCCAGGATCATGACCTGAGCCAAATGCAACGTTCAACTGCTGAGCCACCCAGGGGTCCCTAAAACTAATTTTATTATTTCATGTTCTTACCAAAACTATACAACAACTTCATGTGTTTGATATTATATTACCTTCTAGGTTTTGGGAAAGTGAACTTTATATGAATGTGTAATTTATTAGTAATTAATGAAAGCAGAGAATCTGGCACCTTGGATAGTAATTAACATTTATTCACAAATTTTTAAATACCAGTGAACAGCTTGGTATCTTCATAAACTATGACTTCAACTGACTGATCATGACTTTATAAATATTCTTACTTTATTATTTATATTTTTCCCTTATAATTTGTGGTAAATTGGTAGATATAAAATACTTACCAATTCTGGTCTTAGGGTATACAAAGTTACTTTCCCATCACTGCCAATTGTACACTATTTAAAAATATATTTTACTTATTCTATGTAGTTTCCTCTATTCCTATTTAAGGTAGAAATGCTGTTATATATACATACTAAAAAATTTACCTATCTCTTTCTTTTTCTTTGTCCCATTTGTGATGACAGTTCCAACTCCTTACACTGTAGCCCTTTTAGAACCTAGAATTCTAATATGTTTATATAAAAAAAAAAAAACACAACTGTAATAATGCTTAGTGTAGCCAGTAAATAATGCAGGGTGGCAGTTGGGCAAGTTTTTAAAATTGGGTTTTATAAAATTTTTATATCAAGGAAAATAATTGGCAACAACATATATCTTTAGAATTAGAAGACAGATTTTTTTTCAAAATAAGTAGAATATATAGCAGCAAATATATTGTAACATATATCAATCAAAGTTTACTGCAGGTTATTTTTTTTTAGCTGTAACTTATTGGTGGATTGTTCTAAGCTGATTTTTTAAAAAGCACATTCAGTACTTATTGAAGATAGACAGGGTATCTCGACATCTCGATAACCTTGTCACTTAAAATACAAATCTTTCTTTATACAGATTGTTAGGTTGCAGAGACCCTTTCTCTGGGAGAGGCAGGATAGCACAGCAGTTGAGATAATAAACGGTGGAGCCAGACTATCTTTGTCCAAATCTCAGCTTTCTAACAACTATACTTGGGCAAATTAGTTATCTCTGTCTCAGTTCACTCATCCATAAAATGAATGTCATCATTAATACCACCTCATAGTAATGTAAATAGGATTGTCTATTATATAGAAAGTGCGACATACATGTTTATTAAATAATTAAAAACATATTATTGCCATAGCACTGCGCTTGAGTGGGGGAAGGAGGTGAGATCATTTGGGGATATGTTGAACTTAAGATTTCCATGGAATACTGAATGATATAGATATTGCCATGGGCATGGATATAGAAATTGTGCAGTGGGACCTATGTCTCAAACTCAGGAGACAAACCAGGATTGATAATAGAAATTTAGGGGTAATTGACATAAATTTGGTAAGTGAGGTCAAGAATTATGGACCAACATGAAGAGTAAGTGACGAATGAGTTGTTCAAGAAGAGACAGGGAAAATGTATCTCACAAAGAAGAGAGTTGCTTCAAGAGGTAAGAAGAGAACCAGAATAATTCAGTATCATGGAAGTCAGAGCGAGACAATCTCAACCTTTGTTTATTGGTTGAATTTATAGTGGAAAAATATAAGCATTAAATATGCCATTACAATTAATCTCTTTTGACATGTTGCTACATATTCTGCTCTTAAATTCATGTTCACATACATGTATAAATGTGAATGTAGATATATTTTTGTGATTAGGATGTTTTCTTTTGAGCATTATGATAAACAAAAATTATAAAGAAAATATCCTCACTTTGTATCACTCTCTCTCATCCCCTTGATCCCAGCACACTGGTCTTTAAGTCCCTTGAGCATCTCTCTTTCTTGTTCCAGGGTTTCCATACCTGCTGTCTGTCCCTTGTGTTTGAAATACCCTCAGCTTCTTCTCTTTCTAATCCTTCAAATCTCAGCTTCTATATCATCACTTCAGAGAAATCACTCCTGACCTCAGATCTCCTCTGCCGTTCTCTATTTTTTGCTTTTATTTTTGCTTCCTTAACAAAACCAATCAAAATTTACAATTATTTCATAAATCTCCGTGCTTACTCATTTGTTTCCTTGCTTGTTTTATTTCTGTTTACCCTTCTAGAACGTCAGCTTCATTGAAGAGGCACTGTCTGTCTCACTCACTCACTTTTCTCTGGGATCTCATTCAGTACTTGACACTTTGTTGAGGCTTAATAAATATTTGATTTGGAAGAATTAGGACAAAGCATTATTTTGTTGCATGTTTCAGTTATCTCTCTATATCTGCAAATTGTTGGTTCCTTGGTGCACATAATTAGTCATTTTTTCTATTTTAAAACAAGATGGTATAAAAGAGATAAGGGCAAAATAGGAAAAGAGGAAACACAATTCCGTAACAGATACCACATCTCTGTTGTCACTGCACTAAAATAGAGCATCTCAATATTACTGCCTCACAAATGCTGAGTATATTTTTATCCTCTTTTATTTTAGCAAATACGAATAGCATAATTCAAAAATTGAGCATCCACTCCCTTAAAACTTGAGGTGAAATTTAAATAGAAGTGCCCAAGGAATATTTTATCATATTTAATTTAAAACTCTTCAAAAACTTCAGAAGAGTCAGACTAGCTTCTTTTAAGTGGAACCTCAGCAGAACATGCTAGGCTAATAGATCCACTTAATTCCACAGGCTGATTTTTTTAGATACTTAAAACAACAAAGGCCAGAAAACATCAGTATGAGTACTCAGAGATGATTAAGAAGCTGTGCATCAATTAGAAAGGTAAATCTCCGTGCAGGCTGACAGCAGTCAGGCCAACAGAAGCAGTGTATTCTTTATTATTCCAGGGTTCAGTTATGGAATGCTTCACTGTTAGTGGAAACGCAGATCTGAAAACACACTGCTAAAGTGTCTACCTATCTTATCGGGCAGATGATTTTTCCCCAAGTTTGGGGAACATTTGACAACCATTTAAAACTATTGGGCTTTATCTTACGTAGGATCAGTTTAACTAGTTTTTTTCCCCCTTCTTTCAAAGTTATTGAGGCAAGTTTCTGTAAGCATAAATGTCTGATGATAAGTACCTTTTAATAGTGTCATTATGTGGTCAACTTTGCTCAAATTTAAGAAAATCTGACATTTACATAGCTAATAGCCCTTTCAATGTGCATTGATACTTCTATTAAATTTAATGACTTTAAATCAGTGATGGAAGGAAGGACATTAGAGTCTTTGATAAAGGATTACAAATACTTGCGACTCTTTCTGTCTGATGCAGTCTCTGTTTTAGAACTGCTGTATGTGATTAGAGACTTCTGCCTTGTAAGGGAGCTTTTTGCCCCTGCAAATAATTGGAGACTTCACCTTCCAATAAAAACATCTGGTGTTCCCCTCCTGCAAACCATTTCCAAACACCAAACTTTCCTTTGTGGATGGAACTTATGTAAAATTTGAAAATTGAATGGATGTGCTACTTTATATCCTTCTTTCCTTTTCAGAGTTTATCAATATTTAAAATTGTTTTCGACTCTTTAAAAGGCTATGTATTTCAGTCATCTTAGATAATTGAGAGATTGCCGGAAATAAAAGCCTAACATATAACTTGTCTTCATAATTCTCAGCTTATAAATTCAGTGTGTTCCATAGGTTCAAATGCATTTGAACTGCATTTTTCATTTAAAAACAGTGCTGTTGGGCAGCCCCGGTGGCCCAGCGGTTTAGCGCCACCTTCAGCCAGGTGTGTGATCCTGGAGACTGGAGATGGAGTCCCACGTGGAGCTCCCTGCACAGAGCCTGCTTCTCCCTCTGCCTGTGTCTGTCTGTCTCTCTGTCTCTGTCTGTTATGAATGAATGAATAAATAAATAAATAAATAAATAAATAAATAAATAAATATCTAAAAAAAACCCCCAATGTTCTTAATTATTGTTGAGTTTTGTAACTGGAAAATCATATGTAAATGAGTGTGCCTCCAGAACTATTATTGGCAACATGTGTATGAGCTCTAGATCCTGGGAAAAAAGAATAGGACACTGGGACCCTGCGTGTAGGGTACAAAAATGGCATTCTTTTCACTTTGACAGTCTTTACTTTTTCACAAACTCCATGATACGTTTTTTTGTTTTCATGAAACTTTTTTTTTTTCCACCAGAGGAAAACTGGTAAGGCAAGCATTTGTCCATCAGTGAAGTTACTTTTCTTCTTCAAGAATATATTTACCCACTTACTAGATATTACATATTTCAAAAGTTCTCCTCTCATAATAAAATGCATGACAATATGTGTGAATTGGGAAACTTTATTTTTGACTTTCATTTTGAAAATCTTTATAAAATCGTTTAAAGTTGTTAAAAATATACACAACAGACACACACAATGATGATGTAGATGGACTTTCAAATCCAGATGTAGTCCTGAGACTACAGCTGCATAAAGCAATTTGTAAAATGCTGAGCTATATTTTAATACAGTTCAAAACCAATACTTTGAAGACAAAGAAGCAATAAATCAACCACGATTCTTATTGCTTGTTAATATATTTTTCCTTAAGTCTACCAGTCAAGATTGCTTTATAACGACATACTGAAATGCAATCCAAGAAAATACACTTTGGTCTAATTAAAACATGGAATTACTTTTTTTCCTGGAGCATTTTCATATCCATTGTGCTATTTGCAGCCTTGGTAGCTGATGGACATTTCTCCAGAAAAGGTTATGCTAGGTTTGACAATGTGCATTCTGAAAACTGCCCAAGTTTGCTGTCTGAAAGAGCACATAAATGCTAGAACCTGTCACCAGGTGAGCTCAGTGCTTCATCTTTCCAAAAACAACTGGATTGCAATGCATCTCCTGCAGAATTCCGTGAAGGACACTTTCCAAGATTTAAGTCCCCCAGTCATGGCATACAATACAATTCCTGCACCATATGGAACACCCACCACCCAATATATTAACCTGAAGAACTTACTTGTGTTAATATGATCAGACTTGCTGCTCTTTGGGGCTGGTCTCTCACACTGTGTGCCTGACCAGTTGGTGGAACATCTAGAAAAATTAAAAAAATAAAGAAGAAAAATTGGTTTATAATAAAACTCACAAATCTGCTAATATAATAACTTTAACCAAATGAAATGAAGGGCCAGCCATCACTGATTCATAAATATTAGGTATAGAGTTCTGCTAATGTCCTGTATATTGCCGGTATGTGGAGGGTAGTTTCAACTGGACGTCATTTGTTGAAAATTTTTTTTTAAAATTTAGGTTTACAGTCATTTTTCTTTATCCTATGTTAAAACTTAAATTTAGTATATTTTATAGCAAAACTGAAATCTTAATTAAGAATTAGGAATCAATTTAAGAAGTACTGAAAATTGCAAGTAGCCACAATAAAAACTGAGTTGGCCTGTCAAGCAGATCAATCTTTAAGTTTCTGGGACTTTTTTTCCCCCTGGCCTGCTCTATGTCCAAAGTTTAATTAAAACCCAACAGCAAATGGTCATCTGTCTCAGTTCAAACTGCAGAATTTTTACTCTTCTAATCATGCATAGGGAAATGCAGTCCGTTCCCATTTAAAATCAGACTTCTGTCTCTATGGAATCAAGAAAACGTGCCCAAGTTTTTAGTGGAAGAAGCAGTCTTCCCCATATAGGTACCATGACACTATGATGAAAAGTCTCACAGAGGGTGAAAATAATAGATCTGGTTAAAGTCCTTTACTTAAACATAAATCACAGCCATATAATTAGCTGGATGCATCAAAATAAATGCTGGAATGGTTTTAGCTACATTTCAATAATGCCTATTGGCTAGCCCAAGATGCCTCTGTGCATCTGTCAGAGGAAATCCACAGAGAGACCGCTTAATTGGCTTCAATTCTTATTTAAAATGACTGTCAAATGTCACCATATTAAGAATAGTTGCACACAATGAAAGAACAGCTTCCAGAACCATTTCAAGTAGATCTCTCTGGGCATGGTGGCCAAACTAAATAACTGCAATTTCAAGGTTTCTGCCAATAATGTCATAGTCAATTCAGATAGCTGAAGCTGTGCTTGGAACAAGGCTTCGATGATGCCATGTGAATTATCTGGGATATCTGTGAGTACAGCGTTGGCTCTCCTAAAACATGGGTGAAAGCTCATAAAATCATCATGACTGAAAACTTCAAATCATGAAAACAAAAATTTGTTTCATTAAAGCATATATTAATGTCAGCATAATTGACAATAATGTTATAATTCAAGAATATAGTTATTTGATTAATAATGATATTGTAAAAGTATGAGTATGGATTATGGTTTAAATGAATATTAATATATTATTATTAGGTCATCATTCATGCATCATCTTACCTTTTTGTTTAGATTTTTTATAACAAGTTTATGTATCTATTTCCTATACACATTTACTATATACCATAATGCAATAAATCATTAAAGTAAATAAATTTTAAGGCCAGGTCAATGACTCTGTCTACATTCCTGAAGTAAGGTAATGGAATGAGCACATTTTTACAAAATTATAATAAAGTGAACAATGGATAAAATCATTGATTTTTAAAAGTCATTTCTTTTCCTCACCTGTGGTTTTACAGATGATCGATCTACAAAAGTGTTCCAATTCTTTACAGTTTGTAATTCTTGACACAGTCCACAGATAATTCAAAATAATGTGTTTAGGATGATTTTGTAAAATGTTGTTGGAGTGAATTCTGATCATTGCAAAATTCTTTCTGTTTTACATAGCTTTACATTTGTCAAATCTTCCTGAGGAAGTTTTACATACTAATGGAAAAAAGACCAATACTGATTGCTTAATAATTTTATTATATAGCTTATGTATTCAAGGTTATTTTTGTGCAGGCATATTGAATTACTGATTAAAATATAAAAATTGGCTCTTTACATTACCTTCTTTGATAACCAAATAAAAAGAAACCTAAATCAGGGTTCATATTAAATAAGAAGAAAGACCTGAGATACATTTTGTTATGTTATTACTAGAGATAAGTACCTCTGGGCTCATCATTACACTGAGATGCTTAGAAGTCAAAAAGTGAAATTGCTCAAAATAGGAGGATTAAATGCTAAATTACCAGATTGTGTTTGGACACGAACATCACATATTTTAATTACTTTAGGAAGTGATGAAATATATGGCTTTAGAACCCCAGAAGAATAAAAAGAGATTTTTAAGCAAACAAGTAAGGATAGTGTTATTCTTAATTCCAAACTCTGGAATTATTTAGGTAAGACAGGTGGTGTTTCTGAACTGTACTAATTATCTATTTTATCCAGAGCTTGGAACCCAGTATTTATGATGGATAAAAGAAATCACCTACTAATGGTAATAAATCTCTTCTCTTTTAAATTGTGGAACCACTTTTAAATTCCTAATCTTCAAGGAATATTTTACTTATTACATACTGGAAAAAACTCTCAAAGACGGTGCTGGAGAAATAATTAATTTTAACAGTTATACATCTTAATAAGCTGATGATCACCTTGCAATTTTCCCTATACTCCTTATAAAACAATGTTTTATGGCCAAAGATAAAATGTATTCTACTGTTCAACATTTGTTACATTTTTAAAAAATTATCTCTTTTGAGATACTAAATCAAATAGAAGTCATTATTCTTGTTGCCTACCTTACAAAATGACTACTTAAGGCATTTGCTGCTCCACGAGCTCTTCTTCCAGTGGTTGATTTAAGACCAAGGACTTTTACCATCTTTAAAGAAATTCATAAATTTTTATACTCTGAATAGACTACAATGATCAAAGCTATTAAGGGCAGAACATTTAGGAATCGGAATATCTGAGGATCATCAAAATTTCTTGTCCAATTCCTCACTGAATCATTTGCATTACTGTGCTGACTATGATATTTCTGGCATCTCTTTTTCATTATTCCTCAAGTAAAATCCACAGTCCATGCCCCGGTCACCTTTAATCTGTACTGTTGTAATCCACTGCTACCTACTAGTTATCTTCAGATAATTGTCTTCAAGGAAATCCTTCGTGTACCTCCCAAGATTTAAAATAATTTTTTAAATGTTTTTTAAAGTTTATTAATTTATTTAAAATATTTTATTTATTTATTCATGAGAGACACAGGGAGACAGGCAGAGACACAGGCAGAGGGAGAAGCAGGCTCCATGCAGGGAGCCCAATGTGGGACTCAATCCCGGGACCCCGGGGTCACACCCTGAGCCCAAGGCAGGCGCTAAACTGCTGAGCCACCCAGGGATCCCCTATTTATTTATTTTAGGGAGGGAGGGAGAGGGGCAGAAGGAAAGAATATCCAAGCAGATTCCTGTTGAGTGCAGAGCCCAACACAAGGCTCAATCTCATGAGCCATGAGATCAGGACCTGAACAGAAACCAAGAATTTGATGCTTAACTGACTGAGCCCCACAGATGACTACCTGCCTTTTCTTTATTCCTTACCAGCACAAACACTTCTGTGTCATTCCTTTTACTCTTATTCTATAGGTTGTTTCCTACTATCCTTAACCTTAGGACAATAAAAATCCCCTTCTTTTTCTTATGTGTTTACCACTATGGCAGTCTGAATTATTTAACATTTTTAACACTGGTGAATTTTAACTAAGTATTGTTGGAACATAGATAGAAAGAGAGAGAAAGAGGTAGAGAGAGACTTATTTATCTAAACTATCTTTTATCTTTCTTTTTTTCACATCATCATATAAAGATATTGCTTCTGGCAGGTTTTTTATACATTTTTTTCATCATGATAAATGTACAATTAAATCTCCATCTTCTGTTTCTCCCACCCTCCTGTCCACCTCCCCTGTGGTAACCATTTGTTCTCTATAGGTAAGAGTCTGTTTCTTGGCTTCTCTCTAATTTTTTCTTTGCTCATCTGTTTTGTTTCTTAAATTCCACACATGAGTGAGATCATATGGTATCTGTCTTTCTCTGATTGACGTATTTAACTTAGCATTATACTCTCTAGCTCTATCCATGTTATTGCAAATGGAAAGATTTCATTCCTTTTTTATGGCTCCTAGCAGTTTCTTGAAGTCAATAGCTGCCTGGTAAAGTGTTATAGATTTTACAGTTTTTGACTTCTTCCCTTCTCTCTAAGGCTATTGACATTAAAAAGAAGATTATTTACTGCTGCATTGTTTTCTTAATCTTATTCTTCCACTTACATTATAGCTATATGTATAAAATAGTCTGAATTCTAATATATTTTGTGATATTTCATTATGTACTATATTAGTATGGTTAGCAAACTGAAAAAAAAATTGCTAAAATTGAAATTCTAGAGTCCCCTATATCAGGGATTTTCATTAAGTAGCTTGGAGTTTGGACCAGAAATCTTTACTTTGACGAAGTGATTCTGATGCAAGTAATTCACAAATCACACTTCAAGAAATATTTGAGACAACTTATTGCTATAGTCCCATAGACTTTGTCCTTATATCAAATATTATTTGATCTTTTAAAAAAATTTTTGGGTGAGAATAATAATATGCATGCCCAGCATGATTATTCAGAAGATTAAATTATATTGGTAAAAGTTCTTTACATAGTATTAGAAAGCTGAGTAAGTTTTTGATTTTGATAACTAATTTTCATCTGAATGTTACTATATAAAATATGCAGTTAGTTAAAAAGTAGTGTTTAGAGGACTTAGTAGTTACTGTGTCCTTTAAAAATTTGTGAAATTATTGTATAGTTATAATATACTCTGTTTCAATTGTAATATTCTGTATCACAAGGGAATGCCTTTATGTAAAGGCAATAGCAGAACAGATATTACTAGGAAGAATAGTAAACATTTTCAGAATATCAAAATCAGGTTGGCAAATATAAAGGGGATAAAAAATAATCTCTAAAAGGAACAGTTTTTATATGTAAGCATAGATACAAGACATATAATTAAACTGTCCAAAATGCTGCTATCTCTGAAGTAGTACAGTGATTGAGAATTGAGAATATTAGATACAAAATACAACAGGTGTTGTAAAATCTGAGATACTACCTTTCACTGTATAACAATGATCAACTTACATGGACTACAAATGTCATTTTGCAGAAATGTGGTCTAGAGTCACCTGCTTTGGGAGAAGTTCAAAATAAAATAATGAGATTAATATCTACTCCCTTTTTTCATCAAATTTAAAGGTCACGGGACTCTTCTGACCAACCAAAGTAAAATTCAAAGGTGAACCTTAAAGTAATTTGGAATTGAATTTCTCCTCCTCGATATATGTGCTAGGCTACGCTTATTAACCATGATGATAGAGACATTCAGGGAAAAAAAAAAAAAACTCACAGGGGAAAAAATGGCACAAAGGGATTAAGGAAACCTTAGAAAACTTGTGCATAGTGCCATGCATGCTTTAGTGTTCCAAAAGCTTCAGTTAAAAAAAATGAAAAATACTACATTTTGTGCACTAGATTTATATAGTAGTATTTCCATATTTATGTAAAGAAATTTAAAAAAAAAGCACTGGCAAAATACTTTGTCCAATTAATTTTGCAAATTTCTGGTGTTGAAATGACTACATTTGCATGGTGTTCCTCACTTTGACTCACTTTGACTCTCTATACTGTTGTGTAATTCCCAGTATCTTTTGTGCCCTTTCCATGCGAACAGTAGTTTGTAAGATGTTATGTAGACAGATATTTATTCATCGGTTTGTTAATTTTATTGTAAAACACTTTTCAATATCTTATTGTTTCATGACTTTCTGAGTTAAAATTATTTCATATACACATAATGATTCATATTTTTTGTAACATGCCCCCTAAATTTCCCGTACTAACTTTGATGTGAAATTTTGCATAAGATCCAATTAACATTTGCTGAACTTTGTGCCAGATCTTAGGATAAGTATATTCATACGAAAAATACTATTACTCACTCTTGTAATAACCTAGGAGTTGGAATTACTATGTGAAGTGAGGATGTGCATATTCAAATAATTTGCCAGGAAAAAAATAGCTTAAGTAGAGGAATAAAATGTGATGTCATTATTTCATTATTGTTTTCTGCAATAATGCCATGATCATTCTAATTCAATGCAGGAGTAGGGAGAAATGCTTTTCTTTAGTCCCTTATGCCCAGGAGAGTACCAATTTCTCAATAAAAAGTCAGAATATTGTCTGAACAAAAGGAAATAGTGTATTTTTTTGAGTCGTAGATTTGTAAGAATTACCACATTACCTCAGACCTGTGATCAAAATGTTTAACTTTCTGTCTCTAGCAGTGAAACTGAGGAATATATTATTAAAGAGTGTTTATATCCTTCTTGATATCAATTTCACATCTTTATATTTGTTCCAAAATATTGTACATGTGTCTAATATATCTTTAAAGATCCATTATCTATAAGTTCATCTATATTATTACTCAATCCACTCTTGAACTTCCAAAACTATTGACCCTTATTTCACTTATTTGGTATTTTTTTACATACAATTTTGCACTACAATTTCTATTTATGCAGTACTATTCTCAATCTAAATTTAACTGTTACTTCTTACATGGGAAAAGGCAGGTATTACCTTGTTTTTTTTTTTTTCTTCAGAAGGCTTAGGGTAGTAGCTTAAATTTATGTTTGTTTTTATAAGTATACTTGATTCTACTCTATAAGAATATAATTAATTGTTTGAAAATATTACAGTAAATCATTGTGTTATCTAGTACTGATAAGATTAGTAAGACAAAACTAATCTTACTTTAATATTAAGAAAAATTCGATCAGAAAGGGTTCTTGGTTTGAGAAATGTTAATGTGATAAAGTAAAAAAAAAAAAAAAAAGAGCGATATTCAATAAAATCTGACCAGTAATTATTTTAGGAAAAGTAAAAATTAATAAGAAATTGAAAAGGTGGCAATGAAAGAAATAAAATTAATAGAATGGATTTTTAAAAGTGATTTATTTTAAGAAGTAAGGTGGAATAAAAGAAGATGAAATCTAGTTTGCCAAGTAATTACCCATAAAGGGAAGTTTGTTAAGATTGAGTGGTTTAAGTTAGAAATGTTTAAACATATAATTTTGCACAGGCCACTTGAGCAGAAATGGCCACCAAAGTGTGAAATGATGACTGAATAAATACTAAAAAAAAAAAAAAAATCTATAGTAATGGAAAAGTTTATCATCTAGATATTCTCCAGAAAATTTTATTGAAAGCAGATCTGAAAAGCATGAGGTGTTTTTTAGACTGAGTAGACAATTTGTACTTCACTGAATACATTACATGCACCGGATAAAAAGGAATAGGAATAATAATAAAATTAGTGTTAAGTAATATGATGGATGTAACTAAAGACCTAAAAGCAGGCTATTACGTTAGAAACAGTGGTTATAATGCTATAGGTAAAGGTGAGAGGAAAAACATAATGTATGCTGTAATACAATTAGAGGGCTCTCTCTACACATTGCCAAGACAAAAGGCCAATCCTACAATTGTCTTAAAAAGCTACCAAACCATAAGGGGTGGGATTCTCTATGCTTAGTGCCATGGACACAAAGTAACTATTTTACCACCTGAATATTTTGTGATTTAGTACATGATAAAGGTGAACAATAAAGAATATTTCTATTAAAAAAAAACACCTCATGAATGCCCTTCTTATTTCTTAGGGCTTTTGTGTGGTGCCAGTGATGAAATTTGAAACAAATTATTATGAGGATGTCTGGCATATCTAACTGTTACATTTTTAAGAATCATTCAAGATACACTAATCCCATGCAAATCTGAGGCAATGGTAGGAAGATCTGGAAGTGTTATCACAAGGTTTTGAGTGTATGAATGTCTTTAAGTCCGATATAACTTTAATTCTCTAAAAAAATATATTCAATTTACTTTCTATTGCACTACTCATGTGCTGGGATATTGATGTTAGTCAGACTCATTTATAGCCCAAATCACTGAAAAATGATTCTGACATCAAAATGGTCTTCTGCTTTCTGATATTTCAGCATAGCCTTTAGTCTACTTACAAGACTACTACATGTTCTCCAAAAGCTAACATGAAAGCTTCCCATCAATCATTTGTACTTGATTAAGGCACCCTGTGTTAGTATCAATATCAGCTTCCCAATTACCACCTTTCAGCCTTCCTCAAAATCTAGGACCTAAACTTTCAAAATATTTGTTTTACATTTAATTGTTTTAAAAAATAAAACAAGTAATCAAAAAAAAAGAGAGAGAGAGAGAGAGACATATGAGATAGATTGAGAATGATTTGCTAAAGTCAAGATTCAGTATGAATTAAACAATTTGTATATCCCATGTAGATGTTAGTCATACAACAGTCACCAGGTTTGTTTATAACATTTATAGAATCATGTTGCAGGCAGAAACAAGGAGACCTTAGGACAAAAGATGCCCATTAACACATTTCTTTCCTAATCCAAATGTTGATTACTTTCTGACTGAAGGTAAGAAGGTTTATGCAGGCAATGGGTAAAAACTGATTTAGAAAGTAGAGACAAATATCTTCAATAAATCTAAAATGCCATACAATATTACAGTTACATAATTTTACATTATGGAGAAAACTGCAATTTGGGGTTATAAATATTTTTATTCATTTGGTCAGCATACAATCATAAATATGGTATATTCTATATGCATATTTCCATATGATAAGTATCTAGAACATGCATTTGCCTATAACTATGCTAGATTGTGATGAACTTAAGGTGGGGATTGTCTATTATTCATCTTTGTATTCTCTCATTTCTCTTTTTTAAAGATTTTATTTATTTATTCAAGAGAGACACAAAGAGAGAGGCAGAGACATAGGCAGAGGGAGAAGCGGGCTCCCTGCGGGGAGCCAGACGTGGGACTTGATCCCTGACCCCAGGATCACACCCTGAGCCAAAGGGAGATGCTCAACTGCTGAGCCACCCAGGCGTCCCTGTATTCTCTATTTCTTGAGCAGTCTCTGGCACATGGTCAGAGTGTGTATGTGCCATTTAACTAAATGAATGAATAGATCCACGAGGCAGGGAAGATGCATGGTTGAACACATATAAATATGCGACTATATAGAGAGAAGTTTCATAAACATATGGGGTGCTTATTATGAAGAATGTGTAGCACCATTCATAAGAACTTGCTTTCAATTAGTTGTCAGTCAGTCATTTCTCACTAAAAGGAATATTGATCCACTACGGGAAACACTTCATATAAAAGAACCACAGTAATAGGCAAATATTTTCTTCCTTCTTTCCTTCGTTTTTTTTTTTTTTTCTTATTTCCTTCTTTCTTGGCTTCTCTTTTCCCTACCTTCCCTCTTTCACTCATTAATTCTTCCCTTTATAAAATCAGGTGATACCATTCTAGCAACTTGGGCATGAAAAAAATTTACTTATTCGATGATACAAATTGTGTGATATTTCATTTCTTGTCTCAGGATGCAGTCAACAAAGAAATGTTTTTTCTTTCATGACAAAAATTCTAAAAGTGCTTGCCTGATGAAAGCACTTGCCTGATGATATATATATATATATATATATATATATATATATATATATATATATCAATTAAATGTAATTTAAGGGCAGCCCCGGTGGTGCAGCAGTTTGGCGCTGCCTGCAGCCCAGGGTGTGATCCTGGAGACCCGGGATCGAGTCCCACGTCAGGCTCCCTGCGTGGAGCCTGCTTCTCCCTCTGCCTGTGTCTCTGCCTCTCTCTCTCTCTCTGTGTCTCTCATGAATAAATAAATAAAATATTTTTAAAAAAAGTATTTAAAAAATAAATGTAATTTAATTCAATCATTTAATTTAAACTATTGTCTGAAATTAAAATGCTGGTATGCAGGGATACAAATTGCCATTTGTGTGAATTTGGAATCAGACAGACCTGTGTTGTAGTCTCTCCTCCCCTCCTCATAGGCAATTCATGCATTTCAGTTTTTTAGTTTATAGTAACAGGACAGAGAGAATGATACTTCCTGCTTTGTCACACATTGTCCATAGATATCGCCTCATATGACATCACCTTTGTTTTCCCCTCAAATCCACATCCTTTTTAGTTTGTTATTTATTTTTTATGTTTTCCTTTTACTGCCTCAAAAGATTTTTCCTTATTCCTTCCTTGTTTTTTGCAAGGTAAGTTGATTATTTTAAAATCCAAAAAAAAAAGCTTCCTTGGGATATTAAATGACATAATGATGTGTATAAAATTTACACATCATTTAACTTAATTTAATGCAAATGATGATATTATGAATATTAAATTATTAAATTTAAAGGCTGTATACCTCATGCCAATATCTACATAGTTGTAATTTCTGATTTGTATGCTCATTAGAGGAAGTATATTAGGCTTAAGATTTTATACTCCTTTAACATAATGACTTCTGTTACTGTCATACTATAGAAAAGGAGAAAGAACATATTTTCTTAAATAATGATAGTATAAGGAATCTTTAATTATTTTTTTACTCTGAAATCAACGTTGGTATTTAAACCATATGTGTCCAATCCTTTTCTGGAAAGTGTATAAAATTAGATGGGGGTCAGGTACGAGGCCTTAGAGTGACTATTTAGTTTTCTTGACTTTTCCCAGCAGTGGAATAGGAGCAAGAAATAAGCATTTTTTGTTAAAAGTATCTGAAATTGTGATTGTTTTCTATTGCAGTAAAATCTGGGGAAAGCAGTCTAAATAGAAAAAAATATTTAATTGTTAAAGAAGCAACATTAACAAATGAAAATATTATGTGGTTATATTGTGGTTTCTTTGGTTATTCCGATTTGCTGATTATGTGAAATCATATATATGATTATGTGTCCCCAAATCAAGGGAAGATAATGTGAGAACATCAAAGATTTATAACTGTAGCTGCCCAATATATATAACTCTGTAGTAAATGCTCTTTGTTAAGTAGTGCCACTGTACTGTCAAGGCGAAAACTAGACTTAAAAACTTGTACAGAAAGATGTGATATCTGTATTGTGTGTTTTCCCCACGGCACTGCCGGCATGGTGAAAGCTAGGACAAGTTACAACTTGTTACCTGGGATCATATAGGATAGCTATTGATGTGACAGCTTTTCTTGGCCTTACTACTCCAAAAGACGTGCACATCTCGTATTTTCTGTTTTGAACATATGCCATGGGGCAGGAAAGCAAATAAGGAATGTGCAATGACCTGACTCTTACAATGTGGACAACCCAGGCCCCTAAAGTTGAATTGCTCAATACCCCTGCTGAAAAGTTGTGATCTGTTTGAAATCACTCATGACAAGTTCCTTGGTTCTTCTCAAATATTCTCTACGGGGCCACAAGGTCGCTGGTCCACATGGAGAAATGCTGCTCAGCCTGACAGCAAGACCACAGAGAGCAAACCCTGTAGTCTCCTTTCTGCAAGACCAGTATTTTCAGAAACCAAGGCCTTAATTAACTGCAACCTAGAGAATAATTCCTATCTCTTTAAAATTTGTGACAGAAACAGAACTCGTTATCCTCTTCCCAAAAGTCCCGCCAAAGGCTTCTCTAGTACTTGTACATTTTCCTTACGTGTTTCTCACCCTAAGGACTTAGAAAATAATGCTGAACTTTTAATAAAATAATTAGATTGGAACAATCACAAAACCAAAGACAATGATGAAACACCTAATGCAGATTTCTCTCTTAATGAATGTCCCTTTGGTATTTATATATTTGTTTTGCATCTTTCTGCATTTAAAAATTCTACTTCGAAAATGATTATAAAACTAATTCTCCTGTGTGTTTTCTAAGGAAATTGAGGGCAGACCCATTGTCCTTTCTTTCTCAATAGGACTTGAGCTGGGCTTTACTTACTATAGGTCCCCTCCCAGTTACTATCCGTGCACTGCTTGCATTTTATTTATGCCACATAGCACCTTATTTTCAATAAGAAGCACTTTAAAAAAAAAGCTGCACTTTATTTTTCACCTTCAGACTCCTAGAAGCCCAGATTATACCAGGTTCTGATCATGTATGTCTGGTGTATTACAATGGCTTTAAGATTTTCCTTTTTAATTTTTTTAATGTTTATGTTGAAGAACAATACTCTATGTTCTTTACATATATTATATTTCTTAATCCTATTGTTTCTAAAATTGTTTCTAAAACAATTTTAGAAAGTACATGCTATTAGCATTTCCATATTAAGATGACAAAAGAGCCAGAGGATTAAAACTAAACAACCAAAACAAACTGCAATCCTGAGATATAATATCCTCTATCACTCGGCTCTTGTATGCCTTGTTTACCACAAAACACTTTTAAAAAGTCATTTTTTTAAAGTCATTTTTTTAATTGAAAAATATCTTTGTCCTTTTCATTGCAAATTGGGATTAATTTTTAAATCTCTCTCTCTCTCTCTCTCTTCTTTTTTTTTTTTTTTGCAAACCCATAGCTTCTTGTTCCAGCATAGCACCATGTCATCAAAATCTATCTAAAACATTCAGATGGCTGTGATATTCCATATTTCAAACATTATCAGTGTTCCTCTATTGCTTATGGAATGAATTTCAAATTTCTCGCTAAGCATTCTATATTCCTCAGAATTATTTCACTGTCTAATATCATTGTCCAATCCTCCTTTATAAGCATTATTTATTTACATTACTCAAATCCCCAGAGCCCCTGGCATGTTCCTTCTTCCCTCATCTTTTTCTTCAAATAGACTCACAGGCCCTCAAGGGCAGGGGCTATATCTTACTTTCCCCTTCTTCCCTGTCTATTTTTGATAGAGATTCCCAGACCAAAAACAATAAACAAACAAAAAGCAAGGAGAAGAGACAACAAAAACAAATAAAATTATGTTCTTCTAATAAGTTAAGATGTTGAATTAAACCTACTTAGATCTTTACAGAGAGCTATTTAACCTGGATTCCAGAACACTCAGGAAACACCTCAGGGTAGCGTTAGATGGTATCATAAAGGTGAGAAAGAGAATAACAAATCATGATAAGATCAATCACTTTTCTGTTTTTTTCCTGACTCTTGTAGTTTTGAAAACTTAATAACAAAGTAGGATGTGGTATTATAATGATGACAGAAAGATGATCATATCATAGGCTGTCAGATCTCACAATACAATATAGGCACCAAGAAATTATTTTTTAGCAACATTAGCTAAGAACATACTATGTGCAGAACATATGCTAGCTATTAGGGCAAAATAGATAAATCAGACACAACTTCTTACTTGAAGGAATTTACAATCTTCCAGAGAGAAACAGACATATAAATTTAAAGAAGCCATAGAGTGTACAACAGGCAACATTCCCAAGCCAATTTCATAGAAATATGTTCCATGTCCAAAGGCCACACACAGATGAGAGGTCAATTCTAGCCATAAAATATGGAATATCATAGTGGAGTATGAAAAATGGAAGCACACACACATACTCTCACGAATGATCAAAGAAAGGAGATAATTTCTTTGGAAACCATTTTTTCCTAAAAAATATGAACAAAAAAACCAGATACCCATAAAAATCTAACTAAACCAAAAAGGGGGAAAAAAAAAAAGAAAAGGTAATAGATTGGGGGGAAATGCTCATAGTACGTTATTTTTAGCTTTTGTTTGAAATGAAGAAGTAAAACATAAAAACTAACATCACTATCTTGTTTTTGACCAAATGGAGAATGGTTCTTGCCATGGGCAAGAAGCAATAATATATATTATAAGAAATGTCTTGGAGCTCTGCCATTTTCAAAACAGTCAGTGCCTGAATTGATAGGATTTCAGAAGCCATGCACTATCAGAGTTAGATCTTTTTGGTTCTCTTTTTTCAGATGACACAAATAAGTTTAAAAACTACCTTTTTTCTTCTCTTTTTAAAAAAGTATATATTATACAGAAGACTATTTTTAAAAAGTAAATATTACCCAAATTCTCCAATAAGGGATAACCATTAGCCTTTAAGCTACACAGGTCAAATATTTTTGTGTTTTGTTCACGGATTAACTCTTTGGTGCCTAGGATATTGTCTGGCTTATAGTAGGTGCTCAATAAATACTTGTTGAGGAATGGCTATAGGAAGAGAAGATTGACAGTATTTTTGTTCTCTCTAAGAGGGCAAAATATGAAACAATCAAGGGAACCGACACCTAAGATTCTAGTTCTTATAGACTTATATACTAGACTAGGGGTTATAATAAGAAATAAGTGAAAAGAACTATTATCTTTTGAGCTTAAGTGTAAAGAGACTACTCATACACTTAGCTAAACCTTGGCATATTATTTTAAAGTGTCAGAAAAATAAATTACGAAACCATAGAGAAATACTGAATAAAAATATTTAATCATGAACCACAAATTTTATGATTAATTCTTCAGTTACTGCATAGTATGAACAGATTTTCTATTATTCTTAGTGTTGCTGCTAATGGACATTTTGTTTTCTCAGTGTCTTCTTAGATGTTTTAGAGGGGTTTGGGGAGAATTTGTATCTGTGGTTGTGACTCCAACCAAATTTTAAATCAGGTTGAAAGCAAAACTTCAAATGGGACTCAGATTTAAATATATTATGCCTCATAGACTTATAAGTGAATGGTTAGCCCAAACTTATCACTTTACAGATAAGGAAAATGTGACACAAAAAGACATTAGTCACTTGCCCAAAATCATAGCTAGTGTCATTCATATATTCGATACATTTGGACCTAATATTTCCATTTCTGGGTGTTAGTCTTAGAAAACTAATGAGAAATTACAAACATATTTAGATACATGTTTGTATCTTTGGGGGGAAAAAGTTAACACAAGAACACAAGAATAAAACCGCACACCTAATAACTGAATGATACATGGTTAATTATATAAAGTAGGGAAAATGCAGACAATGGAACACTGGGCAACCACTTAAGAATAAAAGCATCTAATTATATATGCTGACAGGAATGGTGTTCAGAATGCATTGCAAAGTAAACATAAAAGAATGTCTATCATGTGATCTCATTTTAGTATCTAATAAGCTGCAAGTGTATATTTGTGTTAAGAAACTGAATGAACAGAAACCAAAAACAATAGTGGACTTATACTGGGACTTATCCTATCAACTACCTTGTTTCTCAGACCTTTGGATTTGGACTGAATTACACCAATGACTTTCCTGGTTTTCTCTCTCATTCTCTCCCTACGCGCGCGCACACACACACACACACACACATCCTCGTGGTTCTATGTCTGACTAATGTGATATATGTAGTTATTATATATAAATATATATAACATATAATATACAAATATATATTACATATTATAAAATACTTTCCTCATTAAATTTTGATTCTTTTCTTCTGAGAAATTTAGCTAAGCCCGAGTCAGTTAAGATTTACTATTCACTTTCCTTGTGCCACATACAAAGGGTATCTGAGTTGAGACTATTAGGATAATAAGAGGTAAATGGAAAAAAGGAGAAGCATTTCAATTCAATGAGCTGTTTGAGCAGAACATCTAAGAGTGGAATGGTCCTGCGGTAATGTGACAAGGCTATGTGTGTGTGTGTGTGTGTGTGTGTGTGTAAGTATGCTAGTAGTGATAGGAGAAGTAGGGTAGCTACAAACGTGATTTTATTATTGGAAGAGGAAATGTACTGTAAATATTGCTGGGAGATAATGCTGTGAATGTTTTAAAGAAAGTTAAATCCCATATAAATGAAAGTCTGACCCTTGCAAGTTATCTTAGAAGTAGGAATACACAGTTAACTTGATACTGAGTTGAATAGTTCTTCACAGTATTGATTTTTAAACCTCACAACAAAAAACATATAACAGCCAAAATATTGTCAAGATAGCACACATTAGATTCTTTTAAATTTGGTTTTAACCTAAGCAATATCACTTACTTTAAAAATATCAAAACTCTCTCAAAATAAGCATAGAAAATCCTATGTTTTATTTTTCTCTAGGATTTTCTGTGGAGTTTCCTTTTTCCTCCATATGTAGTAATAAGTGAAAATGTCCATCAAGAGACAAAAGTGAAGGCTTTCAAAGAACAAATCTATTTCTTAACTTGAAGGCTACAGTAATAAAATTTCTATGTGGAAAAAAATCTGTCACCTTCATAGATCTGAATGCTTTATAGACTTTCCAAATGTGTATTAAGTCCTGCACATTCAAATAGTTTTCCAGTCTATGAAAAAAAAAAAATGTACTACCAACAAAACTTAAGCAAGCACTATATCTTATCTTTTAAATTTTTTTTTAATTTTTTATTTATTTATTTATGATAGTCACAGAGAGAGAGAGAGACGCAGAGACACAGGCGGAGGGAGAAGCAGGCTCCATGCACCGGGAGCCCGACGTGGGATTCGATCCCGGGTCTCCAGGATCGCGCCCTGGGCCAAAGGCAGGCGCCAAACTGCTGCGCCACCCAGGGATCCCCATATCTTATCTTTTAAAGCATTTTTTTGTTTCCTGTAAGGCTTTTTTTTTTTTTTTTTTTTCCTGTAAGGCTTTTAGATGAAATAGTACACACTAGCTTTTCATTAAAAATACGTGTCCACTACCAATTGATATCTGAGGCTGAAATCTGTATTTCCAAAAAGCTCCCCTCATAAGGATAATTGACTATTAGGAAGATATCCCAAGGGCTTAATATTCTGCTGTCATATAGAATTTTCAAAACATCTCCCTTAATGGCCATCCAATGGCAAAATCCAATAAACCATTTATAATTTCGTATCCTCCTTAAACTGTCTGGACTTTTTCTTTTCTTTCTTTCTTTCTTTCTTTCTTTCTTTCTTTCTTTCTTTCTTTCTTTCTTTCTTTCTTTCTTTCTTTCTTTCTTTCTTTCTTTCTTTCTTTCTTTCTTTCTTTCTATATTCTTTCATACTCTCTACTCCTTTGAATTGAAATAATCTACTTTGACAAGTTTCCTCCAATTTCTATTTTTCTCATTTACTTTTGTTGATTCCTTTATAATATAGTATCAAACAGTAGTCTTTTCTAGATTCCATCCTTAATCCTCTATTCCTCTTTCTACAAACCCACTCTCATGTCATGGCATAAAATGCACCTCATCAAGAGGCCCCAATATCTCCCTCTAGTCTTCTCTCTTCCTATTTTGCCACATAGGCTAAATTCTGTTCTCAGCAATCATCACCTTACTTTCAAATATATTCTCTATCTCCTTAAAAAAAGATTTTTAGTCATTCCCCATCTGTACAAATACTATACTTTTTTTTTTTTACTGTGAAACTATCACTTCATCTATGAAGTTTTCCTCTCTCCAACTAATCATCATTAATTGATCTCTATTGAGATGTTTTCCCACAACACTTTGGTCTTATTTCTTTTTTTGTTTCTTAAGTTTGTCTCAAATGTTTATTTAAATTCCAGTTAGTTAAGGTATAGTGTAATATTAGCTTTAGGTCTAGAATTCAGTGATTCATTACTTACACAGAATGCCCAGTGCTCATGACAAGTGCCCTCCTTAATTCACATCACCCACTTCACTATTATAACAATTGCCAAATGGAATTTTAAGTTTTTTAAACCCATTCATCTACTAAAATAAATTTTAAGTTCTTCAAAAGTAAAAACCATGTTGGAATTAGTATAGCATAAGGAGAGTAGTACAGTGTAAGAGTTATAACCGGGGCATGAACTTCAGAATCAAAGAAATGTTGTTTGAGTCCCATTCGTTCTTAGTATGTAACCTCAGTGTTATAGTCTGTGAAATGAGGATAACAATTACATGATGATGATGATGATGATAATAATAACAGCATAATATTCTAACTTTACATAAAATATATAAAGTGCCTAACATAGTGCTTGACAGAAAGTATTTGCTAAGTCAGCTTTAGCTCTTATTAATTATCTTTCCGAATTTACATAGGGTCTCTTTCATTATAGGTTATCAATAAACATTTGGCAAATGAATGAATGAATGAATGAATGAATGACAGCAGAATGTCATTCTCTCCTCTATGCTTCTTTTTATAGCTTAAGATATTTGAGGGATTCAGTAAGAATTACTGCTACCATCAGAATACATTTTAGGTTGTAAAAAACAAAGGCATGGACAAAATTCCCATAAAACCAAATGCACATAGAGACTAACATATGCAAAAGTAAAATAATTTTCTTCTAAATCTTTCCAATTAATGTATTTTTCCTCGCTGAGTTTAAAAAACAGGCTGATTATCATCTTATAAGGCCAGGTGCCTCTGATGATACTTGGTAAGAGTCAAAAGTGGAGAACATTTTTGTGGGCTGCTATGCCTATGAAAAATGGATTCTGGGGATACAGGGGCATTCTGTGGGCAGGCATAGTCCTACACCTATTTATGGGAAGGAAGGAAGAGGGTGGGTCTGAAATGTTATGTGTACTTTGCCTGGACATAATGAAGAGGGACAAGATTAATGAAGACTGGGCCCCAGAATAGGCATTACCGGTGTCCTGAAAATGAAGTAACATGGGTACCTAGATCAATGTTTGGCTAACAATCACTCTGGACTTAATAACTCTGAAATATCCACTAATCTCTTGCCCTTGCTCTTCTTTCCTCCAATTGCACTGCCCAGGTTCACGTGCCCATCACTTTTCTCATGAAGTCATGCCAAACCTTATCAGGTAGGGCCCTTGCAGCTGGTCTCAAGGCTCTCCCACACACATCAATGAGCATCACCTTCAAAAGCCAACTCCTTCATCTCAAGCCTCTGCCTCAAATCTCTTTGGCTGATCATTCATTTCAGGATCCTATGCAATCCCCTAACTTTGGCATAAATAAGATTCTAATTTATCTTTTCAGTTTTGTGTCTTTGTGCCCCTCCCCCTCCCAACTACAGTCACCCTTCATTCTAGCTATACACAACCACTCACAGTTCCCCAAATAAGCCATTAAGTTTCACATCCATGTCTTCGCTTATGCTATTCTTTCTTTGCAGAATGGTCTTCCCAACCTCACTTAGTATCATGAACTACATAAACCACAAAAGATTGCCTTTTCTGTTAAGCTTCCATTTCCCATTCTGAACAAATCACTTGCCCTGCTAAGACTTCACTGCCCTCTCTTTTTTACCTGTGTTCACACTTATATTATTATAAGTTAATTAGTTGTGTATGAATTTTCACCCCATTAATTAATGAGCTCCTTGATGCTGGGGGTTAAATTCCATTCATCTTCACTTGTCTAGGATTTAGCATACTCTCAGAGTCAATAAATATTTGCTGAATGGCTGAAGAAATTTAGGGTGGAGCCATGTTGAGGTAGAACTGAAGAGTCTCCTCTGTCTTCACTTACACAGGTGCAAACCTGAGTATGAACTGAAAAGTCAATGCCTTAAAAGATCAGTTTACATACACTTTGTAGACTAATACTTAAAGTGTTATTTTTGGATGTAGTTTATGTAGGAATATTGGTTTGACATATTCAAATATCTTCTAGAAAAAAAGAAGGAATACCAATTTTTCCCTGTTTAATTAGTTTAATCACTTCTCATATTTTTTTGGACAATTATCTAAAGAATGACATTTTTAAATAAAAAAAATAGTTCGTTTGTGAACAAAACTGTAGAGTTTTGATAATGAAACATCTGAATTTCAATACAATTGTGCTTCAAGACCATTACTAAGTATACTGTGACACCATCATGGGGTTAGTATGAGGCGCCAGTCATGGTCTCTGTTTATGACATGGGATATAAAGGGGGATGTCACATATGATCCATCTCTAAAGCTCAAAAGCAAAATGCAGAAATAACTTCCATCATGATAAACATTGATAGTTACCCCAAAGGTGGTCCCTGAAATTTCTCAGAGCAAATAAGTTTATTTGACATGGATGGACAAATTAGTTGAATTAGGAGAGAAAGATTTAAACTATTAGGAAACAAAATTTTTACCATGTACCTATTTCTTCTATAAAGAAGTCTTTCTGGTTAAAGTAAGAGTGTTCTCGGTGAACATTTGGGAAACAAAAGAATGTATTATTATTTCATCAGCACTTGAAATGAAAAGTCAGTTACTGAAAAGAAGCCACTATTCCAAATATAATATAGACTATAGCAATAGGGTCTAAAAACCCCGCTTCTGTACTTCCCTAATTAAATGCGACTATTCTAGGAAATGTATTTTTATTAGACAGTTCCATGAGCTTTTTCATTCCCTCTGTTATATTTCTAGACTCTCTAGCTGACTGTGGTGCATACACTTGTCGGTGAGCGAAGCAAAGGTTAAGTGTGTGTGACACAGATGAGCCCCGAGATTAAGTATACACTGTGAAATGCATGTGGATGTTCATGATTTAAACCAATGAACTGTGGCCTGAAATGATGTCACACGAAGCGCAGTGGTAAAGTGGAAGGTTAAACCTACTTGCATCTCGGCTCATTAAACGCAGTTAAAGTGCAAATCCCCTCATTCTGACAGTAGTGATCACAAGGGTTCTCTTTCTGGTCACAGCGCTGACTTTTAAACCCCACAGAGCATCTGCAGAATTTCAGTAAAATACAGCTAAATAAAGCGTCTGACTTTTTTTTTCTAAATATGTTTCAAATTTATTTCATACAGAGATAGTAACATATGAATAAAACTTTGTAAAGTACGCTCATTTCTCTCTCATTCACACTTATCACATGCTGCTCTGACAAGGTGGGGACAGAACGTGGATGTGGATCAGAGGTAGACGTCATCCTTCTAGTGCAGCGGTGATCAAAGAAAACTCAAAATAGAAACCACGTAAGTGGAATGGTTTTATTTCCAGTTGTCCATTATGGACAGAGGGAAGAATATTAAATTATAGATTTTCTCACAAGCAGAGAATCTCCAATACTTTCCAAATGTTTAAAAACCCAGATTCAACTTCATGAATTCCAAAGGAGACAGGGGCTTAATAGGCTTACATAATATAACACTCTAAACCTGATACACACATCAAATAGCATTATACATTTGAAAAGATACCTCAAGTTCTTTTGAAAAGAATGGATGTAAGTACCAAGTGTTCACAAATATGATTATGCCTGGGTTTCCCATATCTGAATAAGGTCAATGAAATTAGAATAATTTTCCCTGGCATTTCCAACTTCAAAGATCTGTGAATGTCTTTAATGTGTATGATGCTAATAATTGAATGAGCTCTTCCTTATGAAATCACTCGCAAATTGATAAAGGAGGAGATTTTGCAGCACACGAGCCACTGAGGGACAATACTTGATCAGAGATGTCCATGAAACATTCACTTAAAATGGATCACTCCCTCCACCACCAAATAAAATGGAGAACAATAGAGGAGGGATTCCATGTACATACAAAGTCATTCCACAAAGTGCCCACAACATTATACAATACTCACAGACACACAGGTACATTTGTCTCAGGGTCCAGCTGGCATGTGCCACCATTGTAACAGTAGCCATCACATAACTGACAGCTAGAGGCAATCTTTCCATTAGTGCAGCTGCAGCAACAAAGAAAAAAGAAATCTCATTGTTACTGGCATCATTATTGTTGAAAGCTGACATAAACTCTCTGCAGATGAGAATATTCATCATAGAGGAGTAATGGAGGCCTGGCTAAAAGTAAGTTTTCAGAAAGACAGACTTCCTGGAGGCAAAGTTGTTTTTTTTTTTTTTTTTTTTTTAACAAAATGATGAAAGACAAATGTTTTCTTTTAGTAATTTTCAAATTTTCAACCCATTTGCTTAATATAAAATTTTAATATAGCTATATATATGTGTGAAAAAATATGCTCTAATGTCAATCACTTACACTACAGGGAGACGTTAGCATTCATTTATTCCCTTTTCATATAACTAGGGTTTGGTGACATTGGTGTGAATTATAAATCACATGATCAAATATTCTGGAAGCAAATGCTTCAGCTATTTCTCGTAAACTGTAAAATCTGGTCCAAAAAAACTGTTAGGAGTTTCAGATTCCAGGTTTTGTAAGAAAATATAGGATTATCTGATAGTCATTTTATCCCACTGTTTCTCTTTGATTATGTATTGTAATTAATGTCAATTTTTTTATTCTAACACACACAAAAATCATGGTAATTTCATTGAAAAAATAAACAGTAGTGTTGTGTTATAGGAACAATATGTAGGATGGCAACAAGGTAATGAGTTAGGCTTTCTTGGGAAAATTATGGAAACTATTTTAATTCACAGCACATTACATGTCTGAGATAAGAATAAACACTATGGCTATTGCTATGGAAAAAAAAACCAAGCATGACATTAATGGGAAAATACAGAAATTTCTTACTTGCCATGTTATATTTTGGTATAAATGAATAATATTAGATTGGACATTGGAAATTATTGGGGGAAAAGACAAAAGTACATCCACATTCTAAATTAGCAAGAGATCTCTTGTATGAGAAATAGGGTGATAGAATCATATAAGCCTTGGCTCAAAGCAGAATTACAACAGATCATGCCACTATTCTGATTATGAGATCATGTTGCACTAGGTGTCATGAAGCAATCAGTGGTGTCACCATAAATCTGGATATAAGCTTGACATGTAAATCAGGTTGCAATATCACTGATCACTTTGATCCTCTCCGTGATGGACATCTATTGCGTTACATCCATCACAGGGTAATTCCCAATGATCGGTTAGATGCCTAAAATGATCAGTTAGCGATCCTAATTAATTCATTCCGTGAATGTTTATTTCACCTCATGTAGGTGGTGAGGCTGCTGAAAAAAAACACAAAATGGCTTATCTTTTTTCCAGATGTTTAATTTAAAGGTATTTTTTAAGAGCCTAGATTTTAAAAATCACATTTCTTTTCAAGATGAACAGAAGCAATGAGTCAACTATGTACACACTCTAAAATGGAGATATGTGAATGTAGAGCCAAACATGAAGAAGGAAGCAGTAGTTAAAAGTTCCTAAGATTTAGCAAAGAATACCTTAAATCTAGAGGCATTGAATATGGATACAAAGTGAGACAAGTATACATTTAATGGTATTGGTGTCTGATATGTTAAATGGATCTGTATTTCCTTGTCCCCCATCTCAGCCTCCTTAAAAATCAAAGAGCAGAAAGTTACAGTTTCTTGTTCTATGAAAAGGACAACGCCAGAGAGAAAACATAGCTCATTTTATATTAAAGGATTTCCTACAAAAAAGATAACTATACACCAAATACCAGCTTTTAACAGAAAGAAAAAATTCTAAGTATTCATTGCTTTTATCTCCTGCTTTCAGGAGTTATAAAAGATATTGTCTCTTTCTCCTTCTAATAGTTTTATTTGCATCCTAAATTGAAGACAGACATTTGTATATATTTCAAATGTGAAATACAAATTACTCAAATCATTATAATGCTTCAAAGAGTTCAGCCCATGTTTTAATGCAAGTTTTATTCATAATTTCATTTCTTGGAGGCATGTCACACACACACACACACACACACACACACACAGTTTGTGATATATCTCTTTCCAAAAGTTAATTACCAGTTGTCCATTACACACAAAGAATTGAAAAGGTATTATTTAGGCTATTCAAAATTATGATCAAGTCTTTCTTCATCAATACTTACTTGGATTTCCACAAAGGAGAAAAATATACAATTAGCTCCATTTTTAAAGATTATATTTATTATACTTGACAGAGTATCTATTCTAGTTGACAGCTCATAGACTGTGCATTAGAAACACACCTGACTATTTGTAATCACAAGTATAGTGGAGGCTTGAATTTTCATATTTAAGTAAAGATTTACTGTAATTCAGTTGTGTTTTTTGTTTTAGTGTAAGTTATTTACCTATGAGACAGAAATTCTAACATAGTGTAAATGTCATTTAATGCTAAGATGAAAAATATCATAGAAATGAAGACAAGTTTGTCTTCATTTGTTTCAGAATACGCAGAGTCTTGTTTGTATTATCACACTTTGTTCACTATGTATCTAGCCTATTTGATCAAGTATTATACGTCTATTTTTAAACTTCCTCTATCTACTCATTTTGCTAACAACTGTTCTTATTTATCCATCTGACATATTCTTTCCCAAAAGGATCCTTTAAGAGTCCAAAATCACAGTGTTGGATCTTCGTGGCATGCTCAGATTATGAGGTTCTGGTGTTTCTGGATGAAGCTAATTTTCTCTGTAAGCAGGCAGTACTGAAAGCCCAGAGTCTCACTCTTCTTCATATGGAACTTCCCCTTGTAATGGAAATAGGGTGTCTGTCTCTACATGAGCTTTCCTAAGGAAAACTGGGAAGGCAATTGCAGTTTTTAGCCTGTCTTAGATGATAGTCTAGTATTTCCTGTATGAATGGAATGGAGTTGCAAGCAAGAGACTACAGTGCATTTCTGATATGGTGTATTGGACGTAGAGAAAAATGTATGTTCGTTCACTAATGGAAACAAAGTTCTGTCTTGCTAAAGTTTCATCACAAAGAAGTGACGAGCTTAATGAGCAAATATGATTTTGGTAGTTTACATGAAAATGCATTTGCTTTTATATACTTATCAAAGGCACATATTTATAATTAGTCATATTTTCAATTACTTTACTTAAAAAATAATGTACTTTCAAATGACCCAATTTGAGGGTTTGAGTAAATGTCATTCATAATGATAATACAAATCATATTTAGAGTAAATTCTAAAATGAGAGTAAATAAAAAATAAAAAATGTTGATGCTGTCTGTAATAAAATTTTATTGGGCCTTGTTTGGCAGAGCAACATAATTCAGGGCTGGCATCCTCACAGAGCTGTCTCAGTGGAAGCCATGGCATGAACACTTTACAGCATGCTTCTCTATCTCATATTCTCATTTATTATACTCCTAAGCAAGACAAGTGATGGAGTCCAGTGCTTCATAAGCCCTTCTTTTAAAAGGTTTTTAAAAGAAGTTCAGAGTAAGGACTGAACTCTAACCTCAGTGGCATCAACTTGTTTCGCGACAGGAATCCGAATGGCATTACCCTGTAGCTGCGATGCTGTTTTCCATTCACTTGATCTTGAAGTCAAAGGGCAAAAGGCAACGTAACCAAAGTCTAACTTCGACGTTTATATTGTAGTTGCCTCCTAGGGAACATTATTCCATCTACTTATTTTGGACCATAATACTTAAAGTCAGATAAAACCTGGAAGATCAAAATGTATTCCAGTAGACAGGTCTTTTGCTTCTCCCCCACAGGCTCATTTTGTAACAGAAAAATAAACACTCATCATCAATGATAATAATGAGACATTTAAAAGCCTGAGCTATTCTAATTTAGGGCTATTGCATATAGCTTTTTGAAGGTATGTTACATTTCACTATTTCTTGCTTATTATTAGGAATAGTCTATACAGCGAATGATCTGATCATATAATTACATGATTATGTGATGAATTTTCATGTTCTCCAGTAGTACATAGTAGGAGTTGAATAAGTTAATTTACTTGAAATGAACTGAATTTGATCTGTAATCAAACCAAAATAAGACAAAACAAAGATGCAATGGTCACTCTATAGAATTCTAGGATAAAAAAAAATTTACATGACTTTCACATTTATTGCTTAACTGCTAAACCTTTTGGCTTCAAATGCTTTAATAAATTAAGCTGTATGTCCACTTACTTGCAAAATATATCTTCACTGTCTTTATTTACAATGCAGTGCCCCCCATGGCACCTTATACATTTGTCAACCTCACATTTTGGACCTTCATAGCGTGTTGGACAGACACATTCAACACTTCCGTCATCTCCAATGGTACAGGATTCAGAATTCACACAGTAGTGATGACACACATCTAGGAAGAACGCACAACAGACAAAAATACATTATAATACAAGATGCTCTTCTTTTGTCACAATAAATGTAACCATTTCACTTAACATTTAAAAATGGTCAATCATTAAACACATATAAAAATAAGTAAATTGATTAAAACACCTACATATAAAAACAGCCAATCAATGAGTAGATTAATTTACAAAATCAGTTTGTGATAACGTGTAACTAGAATTCTTTAATAGTGCTATTGATTCCTCTTTTTTGCCAGTCAGGCATCATTTCATCTGCTTAAAAAAAAAAAAAAAAAAAGAAACAGAAAGGTAAGTTATATTGATAGGATGCTAGTTGCGATTCTGAATTTCAAAGTTTAAATTAACCAGGTTCCTTAGTTTCCTTCTAATAGACAATATTACTACTATTCTGAAATGCACAGAAATACTCAAGATGTCTTTGGAGGTCATTTATTGTTTCTTCTCCTTGCACCTTTTTCATCTGGAGAACAGGGTAGTATGTGGTAAGTGGGGGAATCCTACCTCTGCATCAGCTCATTGTGGTGCAAAGAAGCTTCCCTCTACACACAGCAGAACAGGGCCACTATTTCTGAACACCCGGACAAGTGAGCAAACAAGGAGATGTGTCTCTCATGGAATACCAAGAGAAAAGTGAACTGGGAAACTGATCCATCATAGGTGGGAAGTGAACAGAAGTCTAGACTATTTGTGGTTCCCCTCCTAGCTGAGAGCCTAACTTCCCAGCCAAACTTCCCTCCTCATGGAGGGAAAAACTCTATGTGGTGTGAGCCTTTTATTTGGAAAGACGTTTCTTTTCTAAAGATTTTATTTATTTACTTGACAGAGAGAGAGAACACAAGCAGGGGGAGTGGCAGAGGGAGAAGCAGGCTCCCCATGGAGCAAGGAGCCCAAATTAGGGATCCATCTCAGGACTCTGGGATCATGACCTGAGCTGTAGGCAGATGCTTAACCAACTAAGCCACCGAGGTGTCCCTGGAAAGATGTTTCTTACTGTACATTATAGATAGTTTTCTCAACTACTTGAGGAGACATCTTCAAATATTTCTATCCCTCTTGAGTGGGAATGAAAAAAATAAAGATCATGTAATAATACAATAGCCACACTATCTTTGTAATTAGACATTCTGACTCAGTCTTTTGAAGAACAGACAAGTGTATATGTATGTTTATATATGAACATATACTTTAACACATTCAGAATATTGAAATTCATAATACAATAATCTCAAGCAAAAGAACTGGTTGGATCAATCTCAGACTTTGTGTTTAGAAGCTGCAATTTCCGTTTAGCTAAGTAATTGTGAAGCAATGCTAAATGAGATTAGCTGAGATAAAAATCTCAATTTATAAACTTTAACCTGCCGTAAGACAGTTATAGTGGGTGAGGAAAATTAAAACATAATTTATAATCCTCATGTTTGTATATTTATCTAGCCCTTTATTAAATCAGACAGAAATTAAATTTATTGACAGCTTTGCTTCATATTTATGGTAATTTATTTCAAGCATTCTTATGCTTGCTCTTGCATTATGCCAAGTACCCTCATTGTGATTCAATGCTTCAGTCAATTAACATGGTTTTGGCTATATTTAAGAAAAGTAGCACTTTCAGAAGGTGAGAGACTTGAAGATCTAAAAACCAAGTCAGTGTTAGTATCTATCCATGATGGTGTCTGTTTGTTCCAGGCTTGGTGGCTATAGTGTACACATTACGAATTCTGTTTGTATTTATGAAGAATGTATGATCAGCAACTTATATGATCTTCTTGCCCCTATTCAGTGCAGAAATCTCTAAAGAATAGCTCTCATTAGTTTAGGTTGTTCAGTACCTCTTACTGACAAAGAGCTCTTTTCATTTCGCCCCCTCCAATTGCTTTAAATGTCATCCTTTCATCCTGGTTGTCCGATGGGACAGAGAAATTGGCTTATGTATCCTTCTAAGATCTTCATGTGATGTCCTTATCCATAGTGGATAATTCATCAAAATCATATAAGTGATTTATTTCCAAATGTAAATTCCAGTACTCATTCTTGTTACCACTGCCCACTCATGCCTAGATTCTAAATTCATTAATCTGAAATGGGACCCAGGTGATTCCCACGGGACTGGCTGAGGAACTAGAACTTGGGAACTGGGGAACATAAGAAATGGTGTTCTTATTAAACAAATTTCACCGATGAGTAAAGGACTACGTTGTTCAATAGTTCTAAAAGGATTGGATTTAAGTAAAATAGCTTCTTCCTTCCTTTCTTCCTACCTTCCTTCCTTCCTCCCTTCCTTCCTTCCTTCCTTCCTTCCTTCCTTCCTTCCTTCCTTTTTCCTTTTTTTTTTTTTTTGAAAGACAGAGAGGGCACATGTGAGCAGGGGTGGGAGGAGCAGGGGAGAGAGAGGGAGAGAATTGTAAGTAGGTTCCATGACCAATGCAGAGCTCAATTTCATGACCCTGAGATCATAACTTGAGCTAAAATCAAGAGTCAACACTTAACCAACAGAGCCATCCAGGTGACACTAAAACAGCATATTTCTCAACTAACTTTGTGATCCTTAATTAAAATGTAATCTTTAATCCAAAATTTTGGAATTTTTTTTATTTTTTAATTTTTATTTATTTATTATTATTTTTTGGGAGTTTGTTTTTATAACCACATCACTGAGAAGACCCTAGAAAATAGAAAAAAAATTGGGCTAACATTCTGATGGTTGATGATTGCACTATGTCACAGTGTAGCAAGGAACAGTTATTCCTTGCCTAGAGTGCTAAAGGGTAAAGTTAAATACTTCCCTACAATTTATTAACTATATGTAATTTTGATGCATAAATTAAATCTGCTTTAGACTAAGATTAAAAATGTGAGGATATACACAACTCAATGGTGTTCAGAGAAAAACAATTTAAGGGTACCTCGGTGGCTCATTCAGTTAAACGACGAGCTTTGGCTCAGGTCATAATCTCAAGGTTCTGATTTGAGCCCCACATTGGACTCGGAGCACAGAAGGGAATCTGCTTCTCCCTCTCTCGCTTCTTCTGCCCCTCTCCCTGCTCATGCTTTTCACTCTCTTTCAAATAAATGAATAAAATATTTTTTTAAAACATGGAAGTACAAATTAATACCTCAAAGAAATATCACTGCACTTCCACCAAATTGACAACAAATAACAGAAACTCTCATACACTACTAGTAGAAATATAAATTGGTTCAATTGATTTGGAAAACAATTAACAGTATCTACTCTATTTGAACATACCCACACCTTATGACCTAGCATTTCCACTATTAATATACATCCAAGAGGAAAGCATGCATATGTGCTCAAAAATATGTAGATAATATGCACAGCAACCTTTTTAGAAATAGTCCCAAACTGAAAATAATCCAAATGTTCATTGCAAGAAGAAAGATAAACTGTGGTTCACTCACACAGTGAACTATACATGCAAATATATGTATGTATATATACACACATTAATATCATAGATAAATAATAAAATGAAAACAGTGCAGCTTATAAGCAATAACATGGATGAATCTCACAGAAGTAAGGAGAAAAAAATCTGGAGCAAAAATATATACACTTTTTTTTATTAATATAAAATTCAAAAGGCAAAACTAATCTAGAGTTCTAGAAGTCAAAAAGGACTATCTTTGGGGAGATGAGAGGGGATAGTGATGAAGACCATCAAGGAGCATCTGAGGTACTAATAATGTTTATTCTTTACCTGCATGTTTGTTTACCCTGGTGTGTACACCTGATGATAACTTATTGAACTGTAAATTGGTGATTTTAAACTTTCCTATTTATGTTATGCTTCAACAAAAGGATTTTTCTAACCTAATGGCAAATATACTACAATTACAATATTTTAGAAATTCTAGTTAATTTGCTAACTAGGCTAAATAGGTTTTCTCTTTATAGACACTTCTATTAAAAGGAATTCATGGTCTACTTTCACTGCTTTAAAGAAAATTCTCTACCCTTTAATGCTTTCAGTATTTTTTTCCTAGGATGTCAGAGGCACATTATTCAATGCAGTTGATTGGCCTCATGGCATAAAATGGAATCCAAAGAATGTAAAAGAAATGTTTGCTTAAGATAAAATTGTGAAATAGGCAGATATTAGAATTTGCACTTTAACAAATAATTCTAAATTGCATGCCGTTAAGCCATGCCACTTTTTTCCTTCTAAAAAAGGCAGAAATCATTTTAGACTCAGAACTCTTTCTCTACAGATATTCAAATGGAAGACATTTCATTTTCCCCAGTTCACATGCTTCACACTTGACGCTATGTTGAATTTCAGAGACAGAGAGCTGCTCACTATACTCTGACCCTGCCAGAGTTGCTTCCCAGTGCCTTTCTTTGAAAATGTTCTGACTGTCTCCTACTATTAGGCCTCAGATGTGGAGCATGCAGAAGTTGCTTGACTTATATGTTCAACTGGATTGTTTTCTGCACCACTATTAGGATTCTAGGACCCAATACTTTGCATGCATATTCTCTCCCTCTCCACCCCACCCCCCATTCATCTCTCTCTCTGTCTCTCTCCCTCTATGTCTCTGTCTTAAAGATTTCTTAATCCTAACTCCAGGATTCCTGAACACATGAGAAAGTAACCTTCTTTAATAGGAGACTTTGTCATCTGCTATTTTAACTACCATGTAAGCATTGGATACTTATAAATTGGAAAGCAAAATAATTCCTTCAAGTGTTCTCTGTTATTTCAGTTTTAATCATGATACATATTACATGTAAGTCCAGGAAAAAAATTGGTACAACTGATAGTGCTATTTATAAAATGGATAATTCAACCAAAGTTCACATTCTCTCCAATTGTCTCAATATCAGGACAACAATGTACAATAAGTCATTGGAGAGTGGCCTCATTTCTCTCTCATTCTCTTCTCAGCTCTAACCCACCTTGAATTGCAAGCATCTCTATGCAAAACATGTATAAATATATGCAATATTTTTCCCAGTGTCACTTCTCTATATACTCCCAAATAATCACTACATTCATATTTAAATTCTAGGTCTCTCTTCAGCTATTTAATCTAATTAAAAGAATACTTCATTAGCACTTCCTAATCCAGCAGAAATTTAGCAAAGTATGAAGTAGAATGGTATATAAGGAGACTCCTTTGGTATGCAACTGCTCCCTTTGGTTCTAAGGATTCCACCCTGACCAAATAAGCTCTGAAGTGGACAGAAAAGTTTAGCGCTCATTGAAAGAATACTTATCAGCCAGAGCCCTAAAAAATAGTTATCCTGTAAGAGCTTACCACTTTAAAGCACTAAAAACACTTAAAAACATTTTGAAAGTAATCTTTGTATAAGACAAAGATTTTTCTAAGTAAAATATGTGACTATATTTTTCTTAAAGATCATATTTCTAGATAATCTCTATACCTAACATGGAGCTTGAACATAGAACCCTGAGATCAAGAGTCACATACTCTACCTACAGAGCCAGCCAGGCACCCCATAATATATCAATACTTTTAAGTGACTCCTGTAACACTATGATTCTTAATTATTTCTCTGAATTTACCTTTGCAGAAGTTTATAGTGTTCCACTTTTTGTTTTTTCATATTCAGCTTTGATTAAGTGACATGTTACTGAAAAAAAAAACTTAATAATTCCTCCCAAAGAAAACAGAGTTAGGGATGTTTGTGGTTGGTTAACACCAAGGTGTGTAGCAAAAGGACTGTCTTCTAATTTCTAACACACAGACATAGACACAGATTCAGAGACACACAACCCAATAACCCTTTTTTTTTTTCCAGATTTTAAATTTGGCTTAATAGTTATTGGAACTGAAAGTTTTAAAAATGTGGTAGACTAAAAGAAGACAAATTAAAAGAAAACATAAGTGATAGGACACTTTTTGTTGTAGGGCATGGAAAGGGGAAGGGATTGGATGTCAAAGATTTGAAAGAGTCTAACCAGATCAACCAGTAACCATTCAGAAAGAATACTTAGAATTTATGGAAAGTAAAGCTGGTAAAACAATATGGTGATCCTGTTTTGAACAACATGAGTAATTTAACCATGACAATAAATGGAAATGGTGAATCCATAGTTGGTTATTTGCTGAGGAACACGCATCTGCCTAATTATATACTGGGAGCTGTAGGGAGAGGACAGAAATATGAGAAAGGCCACCAGCTCTCAGAGAGCTGACAACCCAGTTGAAAGTTTAAGACAAGAAGGAAAAAGAACCAAAACTGATCCAAAAAATATCCACTGTGGCAAGAGCCTATAAATATTATTACCAACAAAATCTTCCTTCTTATGAAACATTCCATCCCCTAAGTTTTAAGCATTTTACTGACCTGAATGGCATAACAATCACGATGTTTCACATATGATAAGAAGGAGCAATAATGAAATGTAATTAATCTGTGCTAAGAAAGTAGGGATTACCATGAAATTATATAATAACACTTTATATTCACAATATAAAAATTGTTATAACCTTTGTAGGGTAATTACACTAAGAACTGCATAGTAGCACTACACACAATCATGTAATCTAAAGGACAACGATGGATATATAATTACAGAGCATTCATATGGTAATTAAGTGCATAGTAACTGGAGAATAAGTGAATGGCTATTTTCTGCAATGGAAATAAAGTAATTTTCAAGGGATACCATTATTGCACTCTTTATCTCTTTCTCTATTTTTCCTTTTCAAGAAACCAGAAATATAAGGAAATACTTCTTCCTTTAATCATTTTTAGAGAATCCTTTTTTTTTTTAAGATTTTTTATTTATTTAAAGATTTATTTTATTTTATTTATTCGTGACAGAGGGGGTGGGGGGAGGGAGAGAGGCAAAGACACAGGCAGAGGGAGAAGCAGGCTCCACACAGGAAGCCCGATGTGGGACTAGATCCCGGGGCTCCAGGATCACACCCTGGGCTGAAGGCAGGCGCTAAATCACTGAGCCACCCAGGGATCCCCATTTTTAGAGAATCTTAATAGACTCCATAAAATATGGGCTGTATGGCTGTATATATACAGGTTTATGAATATTCATGGGAGCCAGATGTCTATAAAATCTCTAGCTGCATTTACTTCTTTCCCAAATATCTCTTTCTATTGAAAAGTAATTGCCAAGACTATTTAGCTATTAACTCATATTTGCAACTGTGCTATTCACTCACATTGTAATAGTTAGTGAAGTGTGACATTTATTTAAAAAGAATAAAACCAAACTAAAATAAAACCACCTAAGCAGGAGCTGAAGATATTCAGTAAGAATAATGCAGAAACTGGAGAGTCTTTAATGGGTAATACAGATGGTCATACAGAGGAGACTAAATTATACAATTCTATGTATATACAGCAGTTGTTCTACTGACTGAATTTTGACCCCGTTTTAAAAAATAAGTTACGTGAATTGGCATGAAGATTCATAATTTAAGTAAGCATTTGCTAATTTAGGACTACACACGACAACAACAATAACCAACCAGAAGTAGGATTGTATTACTTTCACAAAGACGACTACGGAGAATTCTCCACAGTGCATATCCCCAGGCATTCTATAGCTGAGCTCCAGTCTCAGTGCGATTCATACTCCACCTTCCCTGATACCTAATTGTGTCCCAGGAGCAGTAGGTTCTATGAATTTTGCTAATATCCTCCCTACTGGGAGGTTTACGGCAGCTTCCATGTAGGTCTAAAATGTGGAAGACAGCCAACGACGGTATTTTATAAACTTTTGAATACACTTGCTAGGGTTACGTGTATAAGAAAGAGAAGGAAATAAAACCATTGCCTAGAATAGGAAGGATTTGGAGGTTAAATTCAGTTGTTACTCTGGCTAACAATGTGACCTCATCTGAGTTGACTAATTTATCCAATGTACCCATTGATCATCTTTGAACAGAGGCAGCATTACATGCCTAAGATTCAATCATGAGTCCCTCCTCCCCCACTTGCCCCCAACAGTGCCCTTCATATCATCAAGGGCAAGTAGGGCCATTTTCCATAATGGAAATGATGATCACGATGATAATAAATACTCGATTTTAGCTGTCTTCTTCACGCCAGGCTCTTCTGTTGGTTATAGTCTCATGCATTATACCATATTGTTCTCATTTTATAGGTGAGTAAACTGAGGCACAAGAAAATTAAACACCTCACCAAAGGTCACACAACAGTAAGTGGGAGAACAGAATTCAAACCCAAACAAGCCTAACTCTGGAGAATTAACTTTTATTCTTCTTGTAAGTCATACATTTATTCATCAAAATAAAACAAACCTCTAGAAAGTAATTTTAAATATCTTTGGTGGTCTCCTTCCTTTCTGTGTATCTTAAATATGCCCCCATCTATGTAGGTACCGAGGGTCTCACTACCAGCCAAAGTGTTAAAGGACCCTGTAGATCAAAAGCAGCATGCTCAGGAAAGCTTACTGGATGCCACCACAATCTGCAATATCAGAGCCCAGAAACTCAAGCTGGATTCCCACACCTCATCCAAACATTCCCATTTCACATGTCGTTTTCAGCCTCACATCCCAACCCAGATTGAATATTTGCCTCTCTCGCCACTGATAACTGGTTTACAGTCCTAGATTCCCTTATTTGGAGGAAACTTCTAGCTATCCATGGTGGTATCTTCATTATCAAGCAGGATAATGCTTGATAATGAGTCCCTCCACACAAATAAGTAATATTTGTAAAAAAACAGCCAATAAATCACAAAGTGAGGCATGTCTGGAGTGTTACCATTTACTGACATCTCATTTAGGATGAAAACATCTAGAAGGATTCTGGAAAAGCTTCCTAAATATGTTGACAAGACTGATTGTGGCCTTTCTGTCTCTGGGGTCAGTTTTTCATCTAGCATAGTTTAGGAGGCAGAAGATATAAAGTAACTTGTATAAATTTGCTTAGAGTTTTATGATTGTTGTCTTTGAAGGCTTATATAAGGAAATGGAAAAACAAATTTAAGAAATGTTAAAATTATCTTTTTTTTACAGTCCTCAAATGTTTTACACGACCTAAGATATTTTAATAATTAAACTTATTGCATAGTCTAAATATATCTTCCAGTTTCAGAGCTGAGTTTAATAAAGTAGGAAAACATTGAATCCAGGTATGCCAATTAAATATTCACTAGGGAAAAAATGTGTGCAAAACTCTGATTAGAGCTGATAAATTTTCATCAGGAAAGCATGTCTAGGAAAATTAGCATTTTCTAATATATTACTAAAAATAGAAACATATCCCAAATATTTCTATAGAGAACACTGAAAAATCCAAAAGAATGAAATCCATTCTAAGCAAACAGTGCTATCTCTGAGTATCCAGGTAAAAGGAAAATGTAAAATTCAGAAAGCCAAGTTATCAAAATGTTGATTTAGGTACAACATATGGGGTGAGATTTTGAAAGTACCAGCATTAAATCTCTCGCAGATTGCTGTTTCAAAATGTGTATTAACAATGATAGCATCGATCATTTTAGTAATAGTCAAAAATTAACTCATAAAACTATCATGGCAATATTTTTTTTTCAAATATTAGAGAAACCTGTATAACTTTTGTTTATAATCATATTCTGGGTTGAGTGGTCTGCTATTTTTAAAGCAATTCAGCCATAAAAGGTTTTAGCAAGTAATTATTTCTGGGTTGAGTGTTCTTCTATTTTTAAAGGAATACAGCTATAAAAGGTTTTAGCAAGTAACTATTTATAAAGTGGTAGAGAATCATTTGAGACTTGAAAGTGAGCTGACTTGCAGATGACAGCTAAATATGATTTTATAAGATGATGCTAACTGAAAACCAAATAAGTGAATAAGCAGAAGATGGCTTAAAAAATCATGAGAATGAAGCAGGCTCATACAAGGTGGTACCTCCGTGACCATAATCAAGTCATTTCCCATATTTATTCCCTAATTTCTCTGTCAGGTCTTGGAATATGTATTAAGGTTTAATTAATTTCAACCTACTAAGATGTGTCAACATCTACAGTGTTAATATCTGTTGGATTAATATTGCTCATGCCCTCAGAATGCTCATACTTTGATAGAACCCTCAAGGCTAACATGGTTGAAAAAAAAAACAAGATCAATAAAAAATTTTACCGAATCGGAACATGGAAATATTTTTTTAACTTTATTTACTTATTTTTAAAAAGATTTTATTTAATTGAGAGGGAGAGAGTGAGTATGAGTGGGGTTGGGGAGAGGGAGAAGCAGGCTCTCTGCTGAGCAGGGAGCTGGACAAGGGGCTGGATCCCAAGACTCTGAGATCATGAGCTGAGCCAAAGGCAGACGCTTAACTGACTGAGCCACCCAGGAGCCCCAGAAGTAGGTTTTTAAAGACAATTCAGATCACAAAGTAATAATTCATTTTTAGAAGACTGGAAAGAATCTCATGGAGAGATGATGGGAAGTGAAGAATGCTGGATGGGAGGTAATCATGGAAAAGCTCCTCAGATGGAATTACCATTAACAAAGCTACTGTCCTCATGCTGTAGCCTAAATAGAGGGCAGGGAATATCCCACATCATCACACTGGGAGGAGATGAGGCCATCCTAGAAAGATTATGCAGTTCTTTGTGTATAATTCTCTCTCTTCACCCTTTCACACTTCCATCCTATTTCCTTCCTTCTTCCAAGCTACTCACTTCAAATGTAAATGTCAAAGTAAGGATTTCTGATATCCTTAAATGTGACCTCCTTTCTAGTTTTCCTTTAATACGTTACTTTGCAGAATATATATCTGTATCTCCATATATCAATGTACTGCTATCAGTATAGATATAAATAGAGAGAGGTTTCAACACTAGTGTGATAGCAAGAAGAAAAATAATGGATTATATAGAAGTGATTACTATTTAATCAGAGTTCACTAAAACAGTGAGAAAGTCACCTTGAAAAGGCCTCCGGCAGAGTAATATGTAGCACGCTACAAAAAGATTTTTACTGGTCAAATGTGCAGTTTTCCTATAAGTCAGATATGCAGGAATTAAACAGATTATTGATATATAATAACCAGCCTTCCACTTTACTAAGACTTATAATAATTCCAAGACTATACAAAATCATTTTAATTTTATTAGTAGTAGCATTTAAATTTTAACATAATTAGAAGTATGCATTGAATTGCTATATTTAGTCAGTAAAGTGATTTTTTTTCAGTAAAGTGATTTAATCCAAGATCCTTTTTATTTAGAAAAACTATTGTTCTTTGAAAACATCCTTAAGGGGGTGAGATAAAGTCATTACTCTTTTATACACACAGAGAACTGAAAGATACTGTAGCAAGAAACTTTCGATATCATAACTAGTATGTTTTTTTCCATAATAGGCTCTTTTCTCCATTCAGAAAGTAGGTAGGTTCTTAATTTACCTTGCTTTTTTTTTTTTCATCATCTCATTCCTCACTGCCTGACATCTAACATGTTTGTGTATTATTTATAAATGCTAAAGTACCGTGAAAGCAGTTTTCAGTTTATTCATGACTAAATCCCAAGCTTCAGTGGCCGGCATGCAATCAGATGTTGTCATTATTTGTTGAATTAATGGCTGGCCACTGGAAAGCAGGGCACTTCAGAAGTCAGAGAACAAGAGCAATACGGCTGATTTTTTTAGTTTTAAAACCCCTCGGGCAGTTATATATGTAAGTATGGCATCAGTCAACCACTCCTGCAACTAACTGAAGTTTGCCAGGAGGTGTCTGTGTGGGTGGGGGAGAAGGTGGGAGATGGAAGAGGAGAATCAGATGGCGAGCAGAGACGGATGTCATCAAGTCCCAGTAAACGGGCCCTGGAAATTCGGTCCTTGTATTAAACATACACTCAGCTGCTGCATCAGTAAGCCAATACTAGACACCCTAGGCTGCCGTGTGAATGAAGGCTACGACCCACCAAATTCACAGAAATGGGGCATTCTACAGAATTAGACTGAACTTTTCAGTTTCTAATAGGTTTACGGTCATGGTCATAGTCTAATCTGTGTGTGGAAGTATACCTTTATAAGAGATGAGTTTTTTTTCAGTGGTTTGATTTACTTATTTTCATGTGACTCGTGTTCATAAATGTCATAAAACTAATAAATCTCTTCAATGTAGTGGCCTGCTTATCTAAGCGAATTGGAATAAATTTATTTTTATTATTATCCAATATCTATAACTTAAATATATATAATCTTTAAATATATAACATATTTTAATTCCTTTTTATAAATGATAGGTACTCAAAATATCTATAAAAATGAAAAAAGTTAAAAGCATTTGATTTAAAAATTTACAGAGGATTTCTCTTGTAAATTATCTCACTTGAAGCTTCCAACTCTGAGAAGCAGATGAAGTTCTATTATCATTATTTATTTTACAAATCATGTGTCAGCTATGATGATGAAAATAATTTTAAGTCTAAAGTTGTAGAATACTATTTGTTTGCCCACAAATTTCTACTCTACATAGTTTTAAATGATCTAAAAAATGTTTTAATTCCATACCATCACCTCTAACACTCAGTATTTCTTCCTTACATTTGGATTCTAGCTTGACAGATTCCAGAAGAATGAACTTAGAGAGTATGTTCAGCGAGGTTCCAGAAACCCACAGAAATTACACTACCTTTGATGAATTTGTTCTGTTTGGGCAAGAGATTATTAAAAGGATCAGAAGCCCACACTACCATCCAATGTAATAAGAGATCTGGAGTTGAAAAGTTCTAGCTTACTTCTAGTTATTCATGGTCTGGAAGATACCATGGAAGGGACCTGAGTTCTTGGACTCAGATAATAATTGATGGAGTTAAATAAAGTATCATGCATTAGATGGTCTTGCACCAATTTATCTGCTTCTGCCTCTATGTTGATTTATATTTACTTATTTTTTATATCAATTTTGAATCATTTTATTTTCAAGATTATCAGATTATGACAAGATTTCAGATTATCACAATATAGATTTTTCCATTTATCAGAAGTAATAACTAAAGTGCAAATTATTTCATCAAATTGAAAATTAAATCATCTCCTTACCATGGATTTAGTCATGGATCTTTAAGAGGAGAATGCAAATCTAAAAATTCAAATTCAGATACTTGACCTTTGGATTAATCTTCTAGTACTATTTCAAACCAAGTGACTTTCTATTTCTCAAAGTGTCTTATACTTAAGATATATCTGGTTCTCTAGTGGCAACCGTCAATAAATGTGGTTTCTTTATCCCTAATAGTTAATCTTCATATAATTGAACACATATGGTAAAAAATTATTTGCTGTGATGCCTGGGTGGCTCAGCAGTTAAGCATCTGCCTTCAGCTCAGGGTGTGTGATCCTGGAGTCGTGGGATTGAGTCCCACGTTGGGCTCTATGCACAGAGCCTGCTTCTCCCTCTGCTTGTGTCTCTGCCTCTTTCTCGGTATCTCTCATGAATAAATAAATAAAACCTTAAAAAATTATTTGCTATCTCCTTTCTATTTAACCATTGCTTTTTTTAAAAAAGATTTTGTTTATTCATGAGAGAGAGAGAGAGGGGCAGAGACACAGGCAGAGGAAGAAGCAGGCCCCATGCAGGGAGCCTGATGTAGGACTTGATCCCAGGACCCCAGGATCACGCCCTGGGCCGAAGGCAGGTGCTAAACCACTGAGCCACCCAGGGATCCCAACCTTTGCTCTTTTTAGCGTTATTTCATCTGTTGGGAAACAATGGAATTTAAAATATATTCATTCTTTTGAAATCAAACATTTTTGCATCCATGAGAATAAAATTGAACAAATAAATACTATTATTATTATTATTTTTAAAGATTTTATTTGTTTATTATCGAGAGACAGAGACAGAGACAGAGAGAAAGAGGCAGAGACATAGGCAGAGGGAGGAGCAGGCTCCATGCGGGGACCCTGACGTGGGACTCGATCCCGGGCCTCCAGGATCATGCCCTGGGCCCAAGGCAGGCATTAAACCACTGAGCCACCTGGGCTGCCCAATAAATACTATTATTAATGCACTGTTTTGATGTAAGGAAAGATCTGCTCTTCTTCATCTGATGATTTATAAAATCATAGGGTAAATTATAAGTCTTCCTACCTTTCTTTGCTCTTTTACACTCTGGGATTCAAAAGCTCTAAGTTTAAGATTTAGGAATTTTTAGGGGGCACCTGGGTGGCTCTGTTGGTTAAGTGTCTGCCTTTGGCTCATGTCATGATGCCAGAGTCCTGGGGTTGAGGCACTGCTCAGCAGGGAGCTGGTCTCCCCCTCTCCATCTGCCCCTCCTCCCCCATGCTGTACTCATTCTCTCTCAAATAAACAAATAAAATCTTTAAAAAAAAATCAGTTTTTTTTTTAATCTTGAAAATCAATGACGGCATCCTGATACTCTTGCCATTTTTATCGATAATCAGGATGAATACAAATTTTTTTCTAGCACAATATTTACTATCAAAAGAGATATATCTATTGCATAAAATAGAGTAATAATACCAGTTCATAGTGAAAAAATCTTTAATAGTGAAAAACGTACATTATCAATTAAATATAAGATAGGAATCTTAATTTTTTTCATTTAAAAGATTTAAAGGTTCCTGACTCATGATGTTTTTTCAAAACATGTCAGTTGACATTCCAAATCCGATAAAAAGAATGTGTTTTAAAATTACTCTTAAATTTATATTTAAATTAATTGTTTCAAAAGTAATGTTATAGATGCATTTAACTGGAAATAGTTTACTTGGTTTGACAAGTAAATATTTTTGTTCAATCTGTGTCTCTGTGCATGATTTGTGTAATATGCTATTTTCAAATACACAATTCTATTTCTAGATAATTATTTATGAATCCATTCAGTTTACTAAACATCAAGTACAGCAGAATTACAATCATGGATGACTTCTATTCATGAAAAACCTGCCTTTCTCCTCCTCTTTCTTGTCCTTTCCTGACCTTTCCTGTACTGTCCTGTCCTTTCCTGGGCTTTCCTGTACTGTCCTGTACTGTCCTGTCCTTTCCTGTCCTGTCCTTTCCTGTCCTTTCCTGTACTTTCCTGTACTGTCCTGTCCTTTCCTGGGCTTTCAACTGTGCATGTTCAGTTTATTTCAATACAAATTCCTCTTTACTTGTGTGGCAAGTTATTTTCAACCTTTAAAAAAGCAGTTTTAAGGCTGCTTTTCATTACCTTCACATTATTTTGTATACTCATTCTCCCTTAAGTTGGAAAAAGAAGGGTAAATACTTGTCGGTGGCCCTAATATGGTATAAAAGTAGAAGATTAAACCAGCTAAACTTGGCATGATTACTGGATGAAATGCTGTTTGAAGAATATTGTGAGATTAGAGTTTTCTCAAAATCAAATGAAGCTGGCATGGAAAAAAGTTACTGCTATGATGCCAGATAAAGTAATTAAGCATTTTTAAAGATTTTTTCCCCAATAATAATTACTGAAATTATTAAACATAATTACTAATATTCTAAGCATAAGTTATGTGACGTAGAAATAAAAGCTTATCTTTTATAAACTTTTGTTGGAATTTGAAACAATTGCATAAAAAATAATGGTATGCTTCTAAATAGGTTGGAATAAAGTCCATTTCTAATCTTTGGCCCTTTTTGAAAATGTAAGTCTAAGTTGCAGCTTTGTCTGGCTTTTAATCTGCAAAGATATGTCACTGATTTTTCTATTCTCCAAAAATTATGAGGACACGTATCTTCAAAGAGCTTTTATAATGATATATCCCTAGTGCCTAGAACAGTAAGTGTTCACATATATCAGTTGAATACATTAATTTTAATAATCAGAATATGTACTTTGACTCACATATGACATATTCTCCCCTTGGGGGAAAAATGCCTATTTCCAATAAACTCTTTATATAAAGGCATTTCCCCCTAAATCTTTTACCTCTTATTATTTTATATTTCCAAATAATAGTATATAATATTATAGTAAAAAATCTGTTTGTAATAATTCTAGTTTTATACTAGATCAAAACTATCATCAATATTTCTTTTTTTAATATTTCTATAATGCTGACAATTTCATCTAAACCACCTAGAGTAAGATAATAAAATGGTTACATTACCTTACCCTTAGCATATCATTCTCCACGTAGTCATGTGAGAAAAGAAATGTATTTATTTTTCTTTACGCACATTAATTCAAACTTAATTCTATTTTTAGACTATTTTTCTTTTCTCCAAACTGAAAATAGAAGCACAAAATTCCTCATAGAATGTAAGACTTAATGAGCTGCTGAGTACAAGTATCCCAGAACTCTTTTAAGTGGTATCTTATTAGAGCACAGACAAAAGAAAAAAAAAAAAAAAAGAAAAAGAAAAAAAAAAGGCATAGCTGGGTGGAAACAAGACTTTCCTACTTTGTTTACATTCTCTCACATACCTAATACCTTCTCCTAAATCCAGGCACTGAGTTAAGCACCCCCAAGATTGATGAGGTATGCAAAACATCATGGCCTGCTTCATATTCTAGGGTAGTAGAAAGTCGAGAACACGAATGATGATATAAACACAATGTGAAAATGCCAAAGAGAAGTGCTGGATGTCCTAGGGCAAAGGCAGTTTAAGAAGACAAAGTGGGAGGATTAGAGAGGTTTAGCAGATGTTAAGGAGGCCACGTGTAAAGACAAAGAGGTATGAACAATTCAAAGGGGCACATTTTAGAGAAAACAGATTTTCATGGCTGGAAAAAAAAGATACATAGTGAATGTGTTGTAGTAATCTGAGCAAAAAGCCTGAATAAAAGCAATACTAGTCTTCTCATGTAGAGAAAAAGATTAGAGGACTCTCAGTAGCCAGAGCTCCAAATTACTCTGTCACTCTAGGTGCGAATGCTCTAAGAATCTTGAAAGAGCTAGTTCTGATAATTTCACTTTTCTTTTAGAAAAATATTTTATTTATTTATTCATGAGAACACACACACACACACACACACACACAGAGGCAGAGACACAGGCAGAGGGAGAAACAGGCTCCATGCAGGGAGCCTGAGGTGGGACTTGATCCCAGGTCTCCAGGATCACGGCCTGGGCTGAAGGCAGGTGCTAAACCGCTGAACCACCTGGGCTGCCCTAATAATTTCACTTTTTAACTCATGATCCTTCTTAGGGTTCTAGGCTCAGTTCTAATTGTCCTTCATACTAACGGGGACCACTGAAAACATTTTATTCTATTTTCCTGGTCATTATTAAAACCCTTTAGTCTCTTCTGCTTGGGCCTGATATAGGCTTAATTAACTCAAGATTAAAATTCTTACTAAAACCTCTTTTCAATGGAGTCGAAACTGGCAACCATCAGGTTGAACCAGTGCATGTCTTGAAGCTTTGAATGTTCCCATGGTGAGCCTAAAAAGATGCAGCAAAATGGGCAAGATATCAAATGACAGGAAAATACACCAGGAGAAGCTGCTCTTGGAGTCAGACCCACGAGGCTATATAATGCAGCTCCTATTTTCTCTAGTAGAACAGATTAGCAAGAATAGCTTAATCTCACTTTGGCAATTGTAAAATTGGACAAATAATACTTCACAGGGTTGTGTATTTGGTAAAACATTATATGTTCAGATAAATAATGTTTAACAGCATATTTCTCTGTGACCAAGACATTATACATTTTTAGTGACTTGTCATTTCCCTTGCCAACCCTCCCCTGGGAACATCAAATGGAAACAGAAAAGATCAACTTCAAAAGGCTTTCCCTTCTAGGTTTTTTTTTTTTTTTCCTTCTAGGCTTTTGCAAGTTCTGTTCCAATCACTGCTTCTCTTCATCTGGTTAGCTGCTTCTTTTTTCTGGTCTCAGCTTACATGTCACTTCCTTCAAGAAATCGTTCCTATCCACTAAATTCTGTGTTCTTTCCTGGGTTCTGCAAACCACTGTATTTCATTAATTGTCTTATGATATATTTTGTATCTTTTTCAGAATCACGTTAGATTGTAAACCCTTTGAGGGTGAGAAATATCTCTGATATTGCTGTTTTCTCAGTGCCTAATAGTGACAGGCCCTTGTAAATCCCAAATATGTTTATTGACAAATTGACTAATGAAACAAAATTGCTCTAGTAAGCAAATGGTAAAAATGATCCCACCATGTCTTCAAATACGGTAGACATATATCTATATTCATAACTTTTATAATTACTTGATAGACTATGGTTCTAATACCAGTTACAATAGATAAAATGTCTGGGCTACTGTCAGGTACTCCTTATGTCATAAACTTGAGATATTACTTAATGTCTGTATTTATTGCAGCCAGTGGGAATAAACCATTCAGGTGTATTTCTAATAAACAAAGTTCTAAATGAAATTATAATGGTTCTCCAAGCAGATTACTAGAGAACTTTATGTTTTTTTTTATTTTTTAAGATCTTATTTATTTATTCATGAGAGACACAGAGAGAGAGGCAGAGGCATAGGCAGAGGGAGAAGCAGGATCCATGGAGGGAGGCTGATGTGGGACTCGATCCTAGGACTCCAGGATCACGCTCTGGGCCGAAGGAAGCACTAAACCACTGAGCCACCCGGGCTGCCCAAGAACTTTAAAAATAACAAGGAGAAGACAAACAGATTGCTATTTGATTTTAACACCAGGTTTTTAGGCACAGATTGAGTCGGTCCTCCCTGGCCCTTTTGCTCTAATGTTATTACTATTAACCACTAAAAACCTCAGATATTATTGACCCCATATTTAACACCCAGATTTAAATGCAAAATACATGCTTACTCTTTTCTTTTATTTATATTAGAAATCCTTGCTCCAGATCTGCACAAAATGGAGCTATATTTGTTCCTAAACAACTTGCTTAAAGAATACCCAATTTTACTTTGCCATTATTTATCTCTGTCTCTTCTCCCTGGGTGCTTCAGTTAAAATTAATTTGCATTTGGACCTCAGGATTTTATATTGCCATTAGAATCATGAAATGTTTTTACTCAGCACAACTAAGAACTGATGTTTTACCTCCCACTAATGGACCTTTAATTAGGCACCGTAATGAACCATTATGTCATTCCTTCATTTATGGAGAAAAGATTTTGTATATGCAAGATACAATTTTGACAGAACACCAGGTCCTCTGAACCTTGCCGACTCACATATAATAGATCCTAAATTTATTATGCTTTTGTCAGCTGTTGGATTTATCATTTTAATGACCCTGTCCACAGACTTATATTGCTGCCAAAGCACAGCATCACCATACTGCAGGAATGTTTGTTGACATCTTGATCAACAACTCCTGGGGTCCAATTCTGACTGTAATATTACTACGTCGGGACCTTGAGCAAGTTATTTAACCTCTGTCTAAGGATTAATTGGTTAATTTTAATAAGTGCTTTGCAGTAAAAGGTGGGAAGTGCTATGACTGCTAATAGTGATAATAAAATGATAATGCAGCCTTTTATAATGCATCAGGCTACCTCAGACTGTGATTCTATTAAGTTGCCAATTAAAATATATGCGAACTGAATTTATTCTTTTTAAGAAACCCAATTGCTATAATGATGGCCACATAGTATTTTTTCAACTTAGATCAAAAAAATAAAAAATGGTGATACTTCAGCTTAATTTTTTTAAAGTTAAAAAAAAAAAAAAGATCAACGTTCTATGATGATGGACCAATTGGGAACAGAGAAAAGCTGCACAGAAAAATACCAGATGGTTGTACTCTGATTAAATCTAGCTCTTGTGCTTTAAGTTGATTGTTCTTTTATTAACTTGTCTCTAAACTGCTTTCATTTATTTATCTATGATTATTTATTTATTCGACAAAGGCCAATGTTGGATGTAATCTCAAAGAGGTCATCTCAGACAAATAGGTGGAATGCACACAATTAATAATACCAAGCAAAAGTGAATAGAAACAGACAGAGGTAAAGAAGTAGTGACTTGAAAATTCAAAAGAGAAAGAGATTCATTCAAACTGAGGGCAGATGTAAACAACTTCAAAAAGGAAACATCCTTTAAACTGGGCAGAGACAGATAGGACTTGGCACGGAGAGAGGAAGGTGAGAAAGAATCCAAAGAAAATGCATTCCAGAGGAAGGGAATAACAGGAGAAAGTTGCAATGCCATGGGAATTGACAAGTGGAGAAGCATGATAACTGTGGTTTTACTAGAATAAGGGAGAGGCTGCAAAAGTGGTCTGGATGGTAATGAGGGTCTACATTATGCAAGGTAGTAGTTGGTGTTGTCCTTGATGCTTGGAAGTCTTTCAGGGTTGTGAGAATATTGGAGCCAAAAAGAAAAAGTCCATGAGTTGGTAGGTGGAAGTTGTGCTGAAATATCCTGCTATGTTGGGAGGAGAGTGGGGAGGGGAGAGACACGAGGACGTAAGCAAGGTGTGTAAGCAAGGTGTGACACCTGTATATGACCAGATTGTGTTTGCTAGATAAGCTCTGCTGGCCTATAACACATATTTAAGAGATAAAGCCAGGAAAGCAGTGTGAAAAGAGCATTGGCTGAGGGTAGTGGCATCTAAGGATGTCAAGATGCTGGCCTGCATGAGCAGAATATACACTTAAAAAAAAACAACAATCTGAAACCATATTTGTCTCTGCTGCAACAGAAATGACTGCCTGCTATAACAGAAGGAAAATATTTAATATTGTTCTTTATTCTCAAATTAAGTCATTGCAGATTGTTTGATTTGATGCTGTTCCATGTGTCTCCTGCAGTGAGCAGAGACCCAGACTACTCTTTGTAAGGGCCTCAATGATATCAAACCACCTGGAGGCCAGAATGTTGAGTAGATTTTAGAGGGTATGGTCTGGAGTTGGGTTACCCAGACAGAATGCTGGCTTCCCATTTACTGTGACATTCAGGAGGCTCTTGTGCCTCGTCAGTAGCCTCCTCTGTAAAATGAGAATAAAAGCAACACCTAGTTCATTAGTGGGATTAAATGGACTAATAGAATTAATGCAAAAAAAGAAATGACCACAGGAGTGTCTGGGTATAGAAAGATCTCATTACATATGGTTGAGACAGAAAACAATTCTTTTTATTATGAATACAACATACAGCTGTGGCTATTCTTTTGAGAGTAGGTATAGAGGGTGCAGAGAGAAAGAATGGAGATCAATTAGTAATAATACAGGTTAGCAACGCTGGAAGCTTCGTTCAATGAAGGTAGTGGGGATGGAGCTGGTGAGAAGTGTTCAGATTCTGGGCCTGTTTTAATGGGAAAAAAATGAGAAAGAAGTTCATGTAAAAGAAAGAAAGCAGTCAAGAATGAATCCAATTATGTGATAGGGATCATCAAGGAGTATACTTGTGATGAGCACTGGGTGTTGTACGGCATTGTTGAATCGCTGGATTATATACACCTGAAACTACTATAACACTGTCTGTAGCTATACTGGAATTAAAATAAAAAATAGATATAAAAAAGAAAAAATAGATATAAAAAATCTTTTAAAAAATGAAGTTAGTTAGATCAAAAAAATAATAATGAATTCAAGATACTTGGATCTGAGTGATGGGTGTTTCCTTTTATAGACACAGGGAAAACTATGGTAGAAGCAATTTTGGGTAAGAAAATCAGGTTAATAATTGAAAGCCAACTCAAACTGTCATATATACACATCGGTATCAAAATCTGGAATTCAGGAGAGACATTCACCTAGAAATATACATTCAGAATCATCTGTATTTGGATGATCTAAAAGTCATCAGTTAGTTGAAATCATCTAGGCAGTAGGTTTCAATTTCAGTCACACATCTGAAACATGTGGAAAACTAAACTGTATGGAAGTCTCAGAGAATCAGAATCTTTGGAGATGATGTTTGGGGAAACTGTATCTTACAAAATTTTATAAAAACTGTTTATTCTAATGTTCCAATTTGTATAGAAATCACAGGCTCATGGAGTGAGTGTTTTGAGAAAAAAGAAGAAATTCAAGTACAGTCATGAGCCACTCCAATGTTTAAAGGTCAGGGAGAAGAGGAGGAACCGGCAAAAAACGATGAAAAGAAGCAACCACTGAAATGGGAAGGGAAACAAGAAAGTGGTAAGAACAATTGAAAGTTTTTTTTTTTAATTTTTTTATTTTTTTATTTTTTTCAATTGAAAGTATTTTAAGGAGGGAGTGATTTACTGATGACTGTGGGATAAAATAAGAATTGGTAACTGGATATGAGAACATGGATGACAATAAAATAAATTAACTTGATTCTGATGAAAGATACTTAAGCAAAATAGTGAAGATAAAAACCTGACAGAGGTGAGGTCAAAAGAAAAATAAAGAGGAAACTGTAGCATGTAACAACTCTTTAGAGTAATGCTACTGGTAAAAGAAAAATAGTAAGTCAGGAAATGAAGTTGTGGGTCGAAGGAGTGTGGGCACAAGGCAAGGTTGTTCAAGATAGAACTAGGGAGAGAGGAAAATATTGATAAAGGAGAAAGATGGGAACAGTTGTAAGAGATGTGTCCATAAGTAGCTAAGAGGGATCGATGTATGAGTGGACAGCGTAGCATTTGGGGTAGCATGTGGTTCCTGGTCATAAGGAGATAATCTATGGGTAGAAGATAAAGTAATTCGAGAGATGTGATGGTGGGAGCTTGTGGCAGTTCTCTTTAGTTAGCTTCTATTTTGATCAATGAAACAGAAAGCAAGTTCTTGAGCTCAGGATAAATCTGGGGAGCAGGTATTCAAGGTTTGGGAAGAAAACAGAAGATATGACAAAGATACCAGTAGATTAGCAAAATACAGTAGAAGCCACAGTAAGTGCCCGTTTGAAATTAGTGATAAAAACTCAAGTGAGCATGTGATTTTCTTCAGTTGCATCCAGCCATGGGGCACTGGTTCAGAACAGGTGGAGAATTGGAGTTAACCGTGATTACAGTTTTCTAGGAAAGTACAGTAGAAGGGAAGAAGGAACAAGGGAATTGTGGGTATATACTAAGTCATGATTACAGTGATGGATTATAAGTTAGGGAAGGAAGAAACATAGAATCTTTAAAATGAGAAGGATGAGGAACAGTATAAAATACTGTTGGAGTTAGAGTGACAGAGGGAGTGACCCTGAAAAATCAGGGGCTGCTGAAATTGAGATAAGGGATGGAACATGGAGATAAGAAAACTACTTCACGTCAACCTCAACGCATGCCCTCGGACTGTCTGGTGGGAGTTGCTGTCACTTACAGTACTGACACCTGTCTCCAGTGTGTTCGGCCTGGCAGTGGCAGGAGGGCTGGTTCCCGGCAGTCACGCTGCAGGTGCCTCCATTTTGACAAAACTCCTCACAGACTGTCTTACCACAGTTTGGTCCAGTGAACCCCAGGGCACAGCTGCAGGTGGGTCTCCCTATTGGAAAAGAAAAGGTAACAAAACGAAGAAGTTACTTGGCTAGAATGGTTTATCTTCACAGAATCCTCACTAGACAAGAGACAGGAAGCCAAGATGCTGGTCAAGGTGGGTCCACACTTCCTCTGTGACTGTAGGCAGGAGGCTGACCTCGATGCGTCTGCATTTTCCCACATTCCAGTGAAGCCTAGGTTAGAAGATTAACTCAGGTTCACATCAGGTAAAATAACCAGAGCTCATTTTATGAATAATTACACATTTATACAGGTGTGTTATGCTCTGAAGTGCTCACGTTATTCTTTGTACTTCTCTCTTCATGTCCATTTTGCTTTTTCCGATCATTTTTTTCTACTCATATAGTAACGTAGATTGTATCAGCCATTAGAGTATAAAATAGAGACAATCATGATCATATCTCTCAGTGTCGAATCATCATGGACCACCACTGCTAAAGCATGAGCTTAGACTTATAAATATTTTAATAAGTTTAAAATGGTCATACCATCTATAATATTTATGCGATTAGTTATTTTAATCGATGTAAATTTATACACCGCATTTAGTATGTAAGCACTTAATAAGTCCTATTTTATTTCATCTTGTGTTTTTTTATTCATGGGAAAGGACTGTCCCTTGTAGTCTAGTAAGATGATTTAAAGTCTAATGTTAACAGCACATGAGAGTAGATCTAATGGATCATCTATGGATATTTTTCTTTATTTGCTCTGTGGAAACTAATATCACAAGTAAAGGTGAGCAATCCTTTAGGGTGCTTGGAACATAACACAGTTAACTGTTAGATCAAGAATGAGTCTCTCTAACTGGCTGGAATGCCAAGGCCTGGGTGGAAAATGGGAGTACCGAAGCAGCTATGTAGGAGAAACTCAGGAAAACAAAACGAAATAATAGCTATCATTTGTAATGCGGAATAGCGAAGTTTGGAGGTTGTACAAATGTGAAGAAATCACATGAAAAAGAATAAAAAAGAAATTTAGTCATAGATCTGAATTAACTATGACTCGGAAGTGTCACCCAGTTGACTAGCAGCAGAGAATATCCAGCCATCGCCTCTCTCACCTTTGTAGACATGAGGTATAATTAGACTGGTCATAAAAATGTATGAGTAGAAGTCTTAAGACTTGAAATGTGAAAATGACATAAGTTTTCTCTATTGTCATAGGTTCTACATTTTTTTGAAAAGCACTCATAAGTGAATAAAATGCCTCCAAATGAAAGCCACCTGCCTTTCCAAGAGAATAAATAAGTTGAGGTTCCATAATTTATTTATTTATTTTGCATCGAAAGCTCTCCACACCTTTAAACATGCTTGAAGCTTTTGCTTCTCAGTGAAGAAAGTTACATACATTTTTAATGGTGAGTAGCATTGCTTTAAAACGTCTGCATAAATGTTATTACTTTGGTGGCAGATAAATGCCTATTAGTAGGTTGAGAAACAAGGTAAATTTTATGTACATTAAAAGCTGAGTAACATCGTGTTTTCCATTCCCAGAAAATGGCTTTAAAACTTTTAGCTAAATATTTTTCTTATAATGGTAGTGAATTTTCTAGTTGTTGCTTACATATAGAAAAAAATATCTTCATGGGAACAATAATGGGTGAAAGACAGAGACACAAACAAGGGAATGAATAGTGGTAGAAGATGAAGAGGACAGCAAATTGTTGGAACACAGTTACTAAGGTAAATGAAAGCCCTGAACAAAAGAAGTAGTTCCTCTTCATCAGCAAGAACCAGTGACTGCCTTACAGAGAAATAGAACATTTACACAGGGACACAAATTAACATGAGCTAAATGTAAAACAAACAGAACAGAAAATACAGGAGAAATCAAAATGCATTAGGATAATCATAAAAAGTGCCATATGGTGGTAGGACTTCAGCACCGTGGATTTATGTTTTTCTCCATTATTTTCTAGGTTTCTTTAAATTAAGAGTGAAAAACATTAAAATGAAAGAAGTTTGAAAGAAACAAATGCAACCCACGAAGGCCCTTGAAATCTATTCTGTCCCAGTCACTGAGAGAATGACACCATGCTTTCATCTCATCTGTAGCTGCTTTGAAACTAGGGCAGAGTGACCAGGTTGTCCCCCCACTTCCACATCCAGCATCTGCCTCACATCATTTAGATCCTGGCTGAATTATTTTCAAAAGGCTCTTTTTCTTCCTTTATAAGGAGGATTTCTTTTTGACAAGTAGAAATCTTCATATTCAGGGGAACATTACCAACTTGAAACTGTGTGTTGATACAGTAGATCTTTTGTTTGCTGATGGGAGATGAACCACCTGTCACAGAGTTTTATAATGGGCTTCCATCTAATATTTTCACGACTCTCTCTGGGTGCGCCCTAACAAGTTGCATTGGATTTATTTATAAAGATTTTTTAGGTAGCTCAATTTAATTTCGGCATTTGAAAAGGCAACAATACTGTTACGAAGACTAAGGTATAGATTTATAGCAGTGAAGCATCCAGGGAGCTTGGGAGTTGACAGCTTACAAGAGTAGTATAATCAAAAAGAGCATCAATTAACCTGAGGAAGGAGGGAGAGGATCAGTCTGTTGCCTCTACTCAGTCTAGTTTTTATAGCATTCAGACCTGAAAAGTGTGAGTTGTTAGACTGCCTGGTTATAGACTATCTGTACCAATTACTGGTTGTGAGGCCATGGGCATCACTTCTCTGCTTCTTTTTCCTTGTGCAAAACATGGAGATAATAATATGGGGTTGTTAGGGAGAATCATAGTAAATGAAATGAAAAGTAAAGTAAATGAGATGATATGTGCAAAGCATTTCTAAAGGTACGAGGCACATAGAGAGCACACAATGATACTTTGGCTCCAATTGTTTATTATTATTACTGTTGTTGTTATTTCTATTGAGCTTCGCCATTTATGACTTTGTAACTGCGTCCTAAAAAAGACACCGTCACATTCTAAGAAAATCATTTGGAAAACTGTCTTAAATTACACATTTAATGTTTGTTATTTATTTAAGATAAAATTAAATTTGAGCTTGCATGGCAGCGATGGGATAAAGCAGAAATTCTCCATCAACCTTACTCTCAGACTCCAACATTTTTAACTTTGAAGGATGGGTCTTTCTTTCTCTTTACTTTCTCAACATATTTAATCCCACACTTTAAAAAGAAAACACACACACACAGAAACTCCACATGAGAAACACAAACAATAAAGCACACCTAGTATTTTTATCAAGTCCATTTACTTGTATACCTTCAAATTTTGATACATACTTGAGCTTTTTTTTTTTTAGTCTATACTCATAGCTTCCAATTCTACCAAACAAAATCTTCCATCATAAAGTCACATTCCAATCCTTCACTGGGTTTACAGTTTTAATTTTTTTTTAATATATAAAAAAAGGTATCTTAATCTGTTACTTCTTTGTTATTTCAGAAGAGAGGACAGATCCCTCAATATGTATGTATTGTTCACATCAAGCACTTCTGATTCCCTAGTGGTAAAACAGGTTTAGGGATGGAGAAGTTAATGTGTGTTTTCTTTATTATATATTTATCTCTGATCTCTTAATCTCTAAATCCACTGATTTCTTTTCAATCATCCTCCTCAGATGTTCTCCATAATTTTACACATTTTATTCTTGAAACTTCTTATTTTTATTACACATTTTATTTCGCATCTCCTCTTGAAAATTCTATCTTGGTGTCTAAGACATTACCATTACTGATGTCCGTATCTTTTTCTGATTGTCCTTTTCAATTGCTTTTATGCTTTCTCTTTCTTTCTCTTAAAATATATTCTTCTAAACTTATTTTGGTGATGTAATACAGTTTGATGGCTCCAATAATTCTCTATCTGAATACTACAGTCTCAGTCTTCTCACTCTGGACTCCTTGTCCTTCGTAACTGACAGACCATTCTCTCTTTGTCCTAGGCTCATCAACTCCCCCATGACCCACAAGAGAGAAAATTCTTCTCATAAATATTGTCCTGGTAGCATACGTGATTTCTGTAGACTAGTGATTTCTCCCAGTGACGGGTATGCTCCATACTCAAGTTCGACACTATAAGTTAGCAAAGTGCCTTACTAGCTGTGTACAACAAATGGAGCTTAGTTTATTTTCTTGATTAATTTATTATTAATATATCTGCTTCCGTTCGTAGATAAATGGAAACTTGTTGCATACATCTTCTAAAATGTGCCAGCAAATTTTCATGCAACAAGGTAAGTAAATAATAAACTACTGAGATTTAACTAGATAAACTACTGAGATTTAACTAGATAACTAATAGTAGCTAATGTCAAATATGGCAAAAATATAATTAAAAGTGCTAATCATCTATAGTCAATATTAAGGAATATTCACTGACACAACTAAAGATTGTATTGATCATAAGGAAAAGAGAAATGGGTGCCTGCTTGGCTCAGTAGGTTAAGAGACTGCTTTCTGCTCAGGTCATGATCCCCAAGGATCAAGTCTCGCATTGGGCTTCCTGCTCAGTGGGGAGTCTCCTCCCTCTCTCTCTCTACCCCTCCCCTGGTTTGTGTTCTTATTCATTTACTCTCTCTCTCAAATAAATAAAATCTTAAAAAAAAGAAAGAGAGAGAGAGAAATGGAAATGTCTTGGATTCTCACAGGGTTCTTGAAATTTCACTGGTCTTACGTGGCCCTTACATACTTAAACTAGTCTCAGTAAAAATGATTAATTCTGAAATAGTTCATAAGAATATTTAACAAGAACTAAATAAATTTGGCACAAATAAAATTGTTTATTTTTGGCATTAGATCTGGGAATCAAATATTGTTAGATATTTATTAATTGTGTGGCTTTGCCAAACTTACATTTCCTCACTAGATCTCATTTTGCATCTCATTCTGTAAAATGGTGTCAATGATGCCTACTATGTGCTGGTAAAACACATCATACAACGTCTGCCACATAGCACGTACTTAATTGGTAGTATTAGTAGTAGTAGTAGTCGTATTGAAAAAAAAAGTAGTAGTCGTATTGGTATTATAATTACTATTAGTATTATTATTAAACAGATTGTTTATTATTTAAACAACTGAGTACATATGCTTTTATTAAAAAACTGCATATGGAATCCCAATACACAGTTTTTCCATATTCTTTTGAAAATAATATGCCCATATCCTATCCATATATACCAGTTCAAATAATGTTTTAAAATATATAATAAAAATGCAAACTTTTCTATCATATAGATAGGTAACTACATGGATAGCATAAAAAATTATCATTAGTCCTTGTTAAATGAACGTTAAATTTATATGATTTTGTTACAGTTTTTAGATAAATGGACCTATTTGATTATATGTTACTTTTAGCTATATAGTCATAGCCAGTGATTTCTCTGATATGGACAGACTATTGCTGATTTTCAGTGATAATAAGTAATGTCTTAGAGCACTGACTTTTGAATATCCTAGATTCTTGGATTTTAGTGTTCTTACTTAGCCACTCAAGTTCACATCTGAAAAATAACACAATGTTAGACATAATAGAGTGATAAGGATTAAATAAAGTAATATGTCTAAGGAATTTGACAGAGTTTTTCATATTTATTAAACATTTAAAATGTAGTAGGCACTATAATAAACAAAATTAAGTAGTTAAATTTCCAAAATATTTTAATTACTGGATATATATTCCATATAGAAATCACTATTTACTTGCTAATAATTTTAGAGTAAAATTTGCTGTGTAGCTTTTGTTCAAGTAATATATGAATAAATCTTTTGGTCAAGTAATATATGAATAAATATCAATCAATCAATATGCTCAAAAACCTATATTCATATTTGAATATTATAAATGTGTATCTGTTGGCATTTTTCAGTGACTTGATATACTACTGGTGTCTGTTTTTAAAAGCTAGATTTATTTAATAAACAGTTTTTAAGATGATTATAAATATGCTACTCTTCAGTGTATTTAATCAATATTATATGACTTTAAGTAGGTAAAATTACTTCTCTGCTCAATATTGGACAAATAAATCATTACTCTTTTTTTTTCTATTTAAACATAATGCTTGAAAATGTGTGGTTGATTGCCATGAAGGAATGCTAGCAAAAGTAATTACATATGAACTTCCTATGAGACAGTGACAGTGTTTATTATTTCTGAGTAGATACCTGCTAGTGAGCATCATTAGTCAGTTCTCTTTTTAAGCAATTTATTGAATTCATAGTCATTTGTCAATGTGAACCCCGATGCATCTTAACCCTTACTTGTTGAGTAAGTCTGGTGCTTATAAATTTTTATTCCTGGTTGTAATGTTTTCTACCTAACAAGTTTTCAATATATACAGTCATTGTTTAATTCAATAGTCTGATGAATACATTGAGTCTAGATAATAGAATTTCATTGACATTTAAACTGCAGAGCATATTAATAAATGCTTATATTTAATGTTCCACAAAAATACTATCTGAAAGTTACCCTTTACTCACGATATCTTTACTATTTGAACAAAAACCACATTTTTGTTATTTTATATAGGAGAAAAATAATAAGCTGAGAGACAAGTCACCATAGCCTCATTTGGTTAGATACTAGATTGCAATCAGAAAGCCCATCTCCTGACCCCTAATGCCCAAGACCACTCTGCTTTTTGAAATCCATCTTCACTTCTGACTTAGATTCAAGTGATAAAAGTTTTGAATGCTTAAAAAAATTGCTAGTCTTTTTGATAAAGAGATTTGACATTCTACTTTTCCACTTTATATAATGTTTTCCTGAACAGAAAGTGAGTGCCCATTTATACACAATTTTAGTAAGTTGACTATAGCTGTCGAGTTGTCTTAAGTATCATAAAGATTACAGAGAACTATTCAGCAAAGCCTGAAAAAGAAAAGGAGGAACTGGATCATACCTAGCGCCCTCCCAGATACTACTTAATATATTCTGACATGTTTCAAATTATAGGTCACAATCTATTTATACTTTTGGAAAGTTCGTTTTCAGCCAGCTTTTTTGAAAATAAGACTGAAATATTTTTGTCCTTTCTGTGAATATAAGGAAGCCAACTCAAACCTTCTGAGATTAGCTTAGAAAGCCATAAGACTTAATAGTTCAGTACCACTCTCACCATGTAGTTCAAATGAATCAGTAATTGATTCAAAAAGTCAACAGCAGAATTAAAAATCTTACTTTCAGCCACTCACAGGTTTTTTGTGAAGGCGCAAGGATTGTGAACAGCACCTGGAACTCAGTAAGCAGTTAAATATATGTTAATTACCATGATCCTGGCAATAATAATTATTATTTAAGTTTCTAATAATAATTATTATCATTACTTAATTTTTAATTCTAACAGCAATGCATGTTAATTGTGGAAGTTGGAAAAAACAGACATAAAAGGAAGGACCTATTTCCTTATACAGATGCTTTATTTATGCATTTTTTCCCTATTAGGCTCATATTATATAGTTCTATTTCTTGTGCTTTTTAACTTTAAAATACAATGTAAATTATTGGATCTTATGATGTTTCCATTTCTAATTTTTGAGAAGCCTCAAAATTCCATTCTTCACTGTTGCAACAATTTGCATTCCTGCCAACAGTGTATGAGGATTCCCTTTTTGTCTACATCCCTGTTAACATTTATTTCCTGTTTTTATGATACTAGCCATTCTGACTGGTGTAAGATGGTATCTCATGGTGGTTTGGATTTGCATTTCCCTGATGATTATTGATGCAGCATTATTTACAATAGCCAAGATACGAAGTTATTTAAGTATCCTTCAATAGATAAATGAATAAAGAAGGCATGATACATATGTGCAATGGGATATACTCATTCATAAGAAATAATGAGATTTTGTCATTGTAATAACATGGATGGACCTAGAGGGTATTGTGTTAAGTGAAATAAATCAGATAGAGAAAGACAAATTCCATATAATTCCACTTATATATGGGATTTAAAAACAAAACAAATAATAAAGAACCAACCCATAAATACACAGAACGAACTAGTGGCTGCCACAAGGGAGTCAGTGGGAGATGGGCAAAATGGGTGAAGGGGAGTGGGAGGTACAGACTATCAGTTATGGAATCAATAGGCCACAAGAATAAAAGGAATCAGCATAGGGAATATAGTCAATGATACTGTAATAGCATTGTATGGTGACAGATGGTAGCTATATTTGTGATGAGCATAGCATAACTTACAGAGTTGCCAAATCACTCAATTTTACACCTGAAACTAATGTAACATTGTATATCAACAATACTTCAATGAAAATAAAATAAAATACAATGTGAATATTTTCCTATATTATCATATATTCTACAATTCTGGTTTTATTTATCATATAACATTCATCTTTTAGATACGCTATATTTTACATATTAACTATTTGGATTCAGATTTCTCTCTCCAGTTTTATATTCTAAATAACACTATATTGAACATCTTTACTTCTAATTTTGGGTTTTATCATTATGTAATCCTTGGAATATGTTTCTAAAAATGACATTATTTAATTAAAGAACACAGAAACTTTTTAAACCTCTTGGAGAGTACTTCAAAATTGCTTGCTTCAAGATTTGCACCATGAACATTTTCTTCTGACAGTGATTTACGAATGCTGGTTTCATCTATGTGTGACTGGGCTCCTCCTGCACTTCTTCCTTTCCAAACTCCTTCTTTTTCTTTTTTTCTTTTTTCCCTTCCTTTTTTATATTTGTGTACATGTGTGTGTGAGACTTGTCTTCTGCCGTCTTCTTGCTATGGGTATGTATTTCTATGTCACTTATTTGTTAAAAATATATGCCCTTTTTATGTTTTTACTTTTACATTTTCTTTTTTTAAATATTTATTTATTTGTGAGGAGAGAGAGAGAGAGAGAGAGAGAGAGAGAGAGAGAGAGTAGAGACACAGGCAGAAGGAGAAGCAGGCTCCATGCAGGGAGAGTGATGTGGGAGTCGATCCTGGGTCTCCAGGGTCAGGCCCTGGGCTGAAGGTGGCGCTAAACCGCTGAGCCACCCAGGCTGCCCCTACTTTTACATTTTCAATATAATATTCCTTATATCCTTAAAAAGCAAGTAGGACCAAATATCCAGGGCTCTTAGTACTCTCTAAATATAAACAATATTTATGTTTAGGAAGTTAGGACATCAAGCTTAATTTAACTTAAAAACAGCTCTCATTTAGATAAAAGTGGAAGAAAACAAAGGTGGGCAGTTTAAATGCACGTTCACCCTTTATCAAGATATTATTTAGGTGATTGTAAACTTTATGTCCTAGGTACAGATGTGACTCAAGAGACATCAGTATTTATGTTTTGTCATTATTCTCAGGATGTTTTGAGGGTATCCAAAAGTTCTTAGCTTAACTTGCTTTTTTAGCAAACATTTTTAGGGTAGCCTTTTTTTTTTTTTACCATATTTGATGGCAGCCATATATGCCACCTTAATACCTGGGGGCAGTGTTCTCGATAGAAAGAGCCTGAATGAATGAGAAAGAAAAGTCTTACCATATACTTATTATTTTTTAAGGACTTTATTTATTTATTTGATAGAGAGAGAGAGAGAGAGAGTATGCAAACAGGGGGATCATGAGAGAGAGAAGCAGACTCCCCACTGAGCAGGGAACCCCATGCTGGGCTTGATCCAGGACCCTGGGATCTTGACCTGAGCCGAAGGCAGATGCTTAACTGACTGAGCCACCCAGGCGTCCTGCATCTACTTATTATTTTTAAGGCCCTTCCGGTTGGAGTGAGAAGTAGTGAGAATAATCTTTTTTTTTTTTTTTTCCTTTCCTTAACAGGGGCCACTGTCTTCCTGTTTCAGTTCTGAAAGCAAAACCTTTCACTGCCAAAGTCCACAGATGTGGTAATAGGGGGAGTCACAGTGAGAGCTTCTGCTTTCTTCTTTCCATATTTATTTAAACATCAATACAAATGTATTATCTACTAAAAAAAATTGCACTGTCACTCCTTTGTCTGGGCAGTCCTGCTTTTGTGCATTTTCAAATTCCCCAAATTAAAAGTTGCCCTCCCCGCTGCGTAATTTCAAACTTTATGAGTAGGAGTTTTTGGGTATATTGCCCCAAATTGATAAACTCTCTTGCTTTACTACTCTAAATCAGCTGTGTAGAAAATCGTGATTCATTTCGATATGAAAATTAAAAGTCTAAATAACAGAACTCAAGAGTATTGAAAATACCAAACAATATATTTTAGAAAATAAATATTTATAAAAGTGAAGATTAATTGTAAATATATATAAATATCCTCATTATATTCATGATGAGAAACATTCTTAAATTCTTCTCTATTTTCTCTAATAGAATGATTGAATAATTCAGTACTTTACTCTCATTTCCATTATTTTGCCCAAGGCAAACTTTATCTTAATATCCTCCTATGAGCAAGTCATAGAAATGAACTACATGCACCCTTGTCGATATAATCAATGTCAAACGATTTCACTTTGTGGTACTTTCCTGTATGGATAGAGTCCACATATTTCAGTTTTAGCTTTCTCTATAAAAAAAAAACAACAACAAAAAACTTAAGGCACGAGGAAACACTCATGTCTAAGATGCAAAATTTTAATTATGCCTCTCAGATGTGTGCTTTTAATTAACTGGTGACATTTCCTTTGTTCAATTATTATAGTCCTATACAACTGTCATAAACTTATAAATTTTAATTAAAGCTGCCCCAAACCCTAGTCATATAGTGTCCACATAGGAATTTGCCAAAAGGCTTAACTGTAAGTAAACCAACAATGAATAAATCCATGAATTGCCCGCTGGGATTTGTTTAACAAATTAACATTTGTGTGGAGATAATGAGGTTCTACAGTCTATAATGCCAAACAATGTTTTTATAAAACCATATTTTTAAAAGTAAAAAATGCTTTGTAGATGACTTAATTTGATATGATATTATTATTATTAATTAGACGCTGTAAGACTATAAACTATATGGCCATATCTCAAATTGAATTCATATAAAGACTCATTTATATTACTAATTTGAAATATAATTTTTTATGAACATGTTATCTATGTGAATCAAGATCTACCTGGGTGTATAGGTAAAATTGATATGCTAAAAAAATTAAAAAATAAAGTAAAATAAAATTGATATGCTATAGATTTTAAGAATATAGCAAGATCTGAACCAATGACTTCAACAAAACATTAAAAGTTGTGCTATATCCAATAGAGTTCTGGATCCATTAATAGGACAGCAAATTCAGTGTTTTGTAGAGATTTGTCTTTGTGGATCCATTTCAGGTTGAATAGATACTTGTAGTTTGGAGTACCAAACTCTTTTCCATTTAAATATTTCTAAAGGCAAATAGAAGAAAACCATTTCATTGTAATCCAATTATTTTTATTATCATAAAGAGAAAATTAACAATCAAATAATAAAAATCTTTAAACAAGTCATTTATGTAAGAAAAGCTTCTTCTCTCCTAAAAGAAAAGGTATCTGTGTCACTAAAATACAATTACAGGTCGTATCAGTTTGCCACATATTCAATCAGTTTTCATTTGCATGGTCCCAGCAGTACAATTTCTCCCACAACAATAGAATATATTCTACTGTAAGGAGTAGCTTCTCATAGGCAGAATGAAAATATATAGTAAGACCTAGTACCTTTTTATTTCAGTCAACTTGCTGAATATGTTTTCAGAATTCCATTAAGCACCTAGAATACTTTAATTATCAATTAATCAGAAGCCAAAAATATTTATAGACATAAAATTATCAAATTTAAAGAAATAGTAATGCTTTTACTATTAGAATGCAAATCAGAACAGTTTGGTTCCTCTGAACTCCATTGAATATGCTTTTTCATGTGGCTCTTTCAGCTAGCATTATGCTAAATACTTCAAAGAATAGCATAAGCAATAAAAACAGTGAGAACTCCCAGTAAGACAAATTAACTGTGTAGGGGATGTGAAGATCATATGGATTAATTTTCCATTTGACTAAATTTGCATTTATTGTAGTAGAATTAAATGTGCATAAATTTCACTCTCTTAGTTGCATAGTGTCCTTTGCATTGAATTTTGGAATTCACAATTTATTTTTTATTATGCTTTGGGGTTAATTTTTCCTATGGGAACATATCTTAAATATAATAGCACTAAGTAGAAAAAATATGTTTTTAGCAAATACTTTTTGCAAACAGAGCTATTGTGCAAATTAATAAGAATTTCAAGTGTATCTTAACATATAGTAACCTGATATTTTCAAAGCATATTATACACTACATTGCAATGCCAATAAACTAGTTATGATTTTAGATAGGAATTATGTTGCTATCAGATGTACTGATATAGTGTATTTATATTTAACTTAATTTTTAAATTTAAATCTAATTTAATTGAGTTTAATTCTCAATAGCAAATGAGGTTTAGCATTAGGCTAACTGTTCAATTAAAAAGAACACACAAAAGAACGAAACTGGACCACTTTATTATAGCATATACGAAAATAAATTCAAAATCGATTAAAGACCTAAATGTGAAACAGGAAACCATAAAAACTGTAGAGGAGAACATAGGCAATAGTCCATTTGACATTGTCCGTAGCATCTTCATTCTAGATATGTCTCCTGAGACAAGTGGAATAAAATAAAAATAAACTGTTGGGACTTCATCAAAATAAAACACATCTGCACAGTGAAGGAAACAATCAACAAAACCAAAAGGCAACTTATAGAAAGGGAGAAGATATTTGCAAATGGCATATCTGAGAAGGGTTTGTGTCCAAAATATATAAAGAACTTATAAAACTCAACACTCAAAAAATAATTTTAAAAAATGTGCAGAATATATGAACAGACACTTTTCCAAAGAAGACATACAGATGGCCAGCAGACACATGAAAAGATGCTCAACATCACTGATCATCAGGGAAATACAAATCAAAACTACAATATAGCTTCATATCCATCAGAATGGCTAAAATCAACAACATAAGAAACAACAGGTATTGGCAAGGAAATGGAGACGGGGAACCCTCTCGCACTGTGGGTGGGAATGCAAACTGGTGCAGCCACTCTAGAAAATTGTATGGAAGTTCCTAAAAAAGTTCAAAATAGAACTATTCTATGATCCAGCAGTTGCATTATAGGTATTTACCTAAAGAATACGAAATACTAATTTAAAGGGATACCTGCACCCTGATGTTTATAGCAGCATTATCTATAATAGCCAAATAATGGAAACAGCCCCAATCAAAGATGCTGTGGTATATATATATATATCTGCAATGGAATATTACTCAGCCATAAAATAACAAAATCTTGCATTTGCTACAACATGAAAGGAGCCAGAGTCTAATGCTAAGAGAAATAATTCAGTCAGAGAAAGACAAATACCATATGATTTCACTC